>NC_080178.1:2891441-3021441 GCF_950295315.1 Erinaceus europaeus
GCGGGTTTAGCACATGTGGCACAGAGCGCAAGGACCGGCGTAAGGATCCCGGTTTGAGCCCCCGGCTCCCCATCTGCAGGGCAGTCGCTTCACAGGCGGTGAAGCAGGTCTGCAGGTGTCTGTCTTTCTCTCCCCCTCTCTGTCTTCCCCTCCGCTCACCATTTCTCTTTGTCCTATCCAACAACAATATCAATAATAACTACAACAATGAAACAACAAAGGCAACAAAAGGGAATAAATATTTAAAAAAAAAAAAAAAAACCAACAGAGGAGGCCAGTCGGCAGGTCAGAGCCCTGGCCAGCAGGCCCCAGGCTTCACCACTGACTGTCCCCACAGGCACAAGAAGAACCAGGAGGCTGTGCAGCAGCTCCGGGGCCGCCTGCGTGACAACCGTGAGCAGCAGCGCTTCTTACAGGACTGTCACGAGGTGAGGCCCCGTCCCCGGGCGTCCCCGGGCGTCCCCTCATGCTGCCGAGCCAGGTCTTCCTGCCATACCCTCCCTCTTGGGGCCCTGAGCAAGTGTCACCTGAGCAGATGAGCCTTCCAGAGCTTCTCCCCAGATGCACCCGCCATCCGCCACCCGCCATCCCTGGGTCACCCACACCCACCCTGGGCCGCCTCCTCGGTCCCTCTCACGCCGCTCCCGCCTCCCTCCTCCATCCCGGCGCAGCTGAAACTCTGGATCGACGAGAAGATGCTGACGGCCCAGGACGTGTCCTACGACGAGGCCCGCAACCTGCACACCAAGTGGCAGAAGCACCAGGCCTTCATGGCCGAGCTGGCCGCCAACAAAGACTGGCTGGGCAAGGTGGACAAGGTGAGCGGGGAGGGGACAGGAGGGCCAGCCCCCCAGCCCCCACGCAGGACCAGGGTGCTGGTTTGTGGTGCTGCTGGGGATTGAACCTGTGACCTTTGAATCACAGGCATGAAAACCTTTTGCAGAACCATTCTGCTGCTGTCTCCCCAGCCCCAGGGTTTATTGCAGGGCTGAGGGTCTAGCAATGGGTAGGGTGTGTGCCTTGCCTTGTGCACAGCCTGCTCTGGGCCCCAGCACTGAGCAACAGCACGGGGCACTGTGGGAGGCTCCCTGCACTGGAGGAAGCTTTGATCCCACAGTGTCTTTCTTCCTCTTCCCTCTGCACAGTCTTTTTAAAGTTTTTAAAGAATATTTACTTATTTATTTTCCCTTTTGTTGCCCTTGTTGTTTTATTGTAGATAGTGTTGTTATCGATGTCATTGTTGTTGGATAGGACAGAGAGAAATGGAGAGAGGAGGGGAAGACGGAGAGAGAAAGATAGACACCTGCAGACCTGCCTCACCACTTGTGAAGCGACTCCCCCGCAGGTGGGAAGCCAGGGGCTCAAACCGGGATCCTTACGCTTTGCACCACGTGTGCTTAACCTGCTGCGCTACTGCCGACTCGCACTTTTTTTTTTTTTTTTAATTAAGTAATAGGGGAAAGAGAACCAGAGCATCACTCTGGCACATGCAATACTGGGGATCAAACTCAGGACCTCATATTTGAGAGTCCAAGACTTTATCCACTGAGCCACTTCCTGGGTCATATTCTATACGTTTTAGAGACAGGGAGTATGAAGGAGAGAAAGAGAGATCACACCACCACTCCACATTTATTTATTTATTTATTTATTTAGGGTAGAGAAAGAAGTTGAAAGGAGAGGTGGAGAGGGGCAGGAAGAGAGGAAGACACACACACACACACACACACACACACACACACATTCACTCTGCTTCATCACCCATAAAGTTTCCCCTCTACAGTCGGGACTGGGGGCTTGAACCCTAACTAGTCCTTCCACACTGGCACCAGGTGCACCACCACCTGATCCCACACCGCTCCACCATTCACAGAACTTCCCCCGGTGCCTTCCATGGTGTTCTCATAGAGCGCGGGGCTCAATCCCAGCAGCTCATGCACGGCAGTGCTCTACCCACTGAGCCATCTCTGGACGGCAGCACAAGCGTGTTGATGGACTTGGAATTTCTGCCCATGCTCTGGGTCTCTACTGCCTGGAGGCCCAGGTCGGCTCCAGGTCTGGAGAGCTCAGGAGTGCCCCCTCTCTCACCCACCCCCCATACCACTGACCCCTTCTTTGTCCCCCGCCTCCCCTCCCTCCCAGGAAGGGCGGGAGCTGAGCCTGGAGAAGCCGGAACTGAAGGCCCTGGTGTCGGACAAGCTGGAGGCCCTGCACCAGCGCTGGGACGAGCTGGAGAGCACCACGCAGGCCAAGGCGCGCAGCCTCTTCGATGCCAACCGTGCCGAGCTCTTTGCCCAGAGCTGCTCCGCCCTGGACAGCTGGCTCGAGAGCCTGCAGGCTCAGCTGCACTCCGACGACTACGGCAAGGACCTCACCAGCGTCAACATCCTGCTCAAGAAACAGCAGGTGCGCGGCGGGCGGGCGGGTGGGCGAATGGGCAAGGCCGAGCTCCGGAGACCCAGGCGGGGAACCATCTTGGACCCCCCCCCCCAGGGGCCTGGAGGCCGTGGACGGGGGCCACTAGTAAGAGAAGTCTGAGCTAGTGGAAGGTGGGAAAGTGCCAGAGGGGGTAGGAAAGCCTGAAGCAGGGGGTCAAGAACGTTTTTCGGGCTGGAGAGCTAGCTCAGTGGTCAGACGTGTGCCCTGCTGGTGCGTGAGCCGGGATCAAGGCCTGGCTCTCCACATGGGAGCAGCATGGCTGGGAAAGAAGCTTCCGGGCTGCACTGCCCGTCTCCCTCCCTGCTGAATATCTGAATGAAAGAAGTTTCTGGAATGCTGAAGTTGCTTATGCGCTGTGCCAAGGTGTCACTGTTTTTTAGAAGATTTTATTTATTTATTAATGAGGAAGATAGGAGGAGAGAGAAAGAACCAGACATCACTCTGGCACATGTGCTGCTGGGGATTGAACTCAGGACCTCATGCTTGAGAGTCCAAAGCTTTACCACTGCGCTACCTCCCAGACCACTTGTTTTGTTTTTTAACCACAGCCCTGATCAGCTCTGGCTCTTGGTGGTGATGGGGATTGAACCTGTAACCTTTGCTTTGGTGCCTCAGGCATGAAAGTCTTTCTCTCCCCCCCCCCCATAACCATTATGCTATTTCCCTAGCTCCCACCAAAGTTTTTTAAAAGAATATTTTTAGGTGGGCATAATGGTTATGCAAAAAGACTGTCATGCCTGGGGCTCTGATGTTCCAGGTTCAGTCCCCCCCCCACCGCCATAAACCAGAGCTGAGCGGTGCTGTAGTAAAAAGTGTGTGTGTGTGTGTGTGTGTGTGTGTGTTTATTCTTTAGGTAAAGGCAAGGTAGACGTTGAGGTTCTTTCCCAGTGAGTCAAAGCAGCCACAGACCAGAGGAATGACTGCAACTTTGTGCTGAGAAATCTTATTCTTTTTTTTTTCCTCCTCCAGGGTTATTGCTGGGCTCGGTGCCTGCACCATGAATCCACCGCTCCTGGAGGCCTTTTTTTTTTTTCCCCCTTTTGTCGCCCTTGCTGTAGCTTCGTTGTGGTTATTATTATTGCCCTTGTTGACGCAATTCGTTCTTGGATAGGACAGAGAGAAATGGAGAGAGGAGGGGAAGACAGAGAAGGGGAGAGAAAGATAGACACCTGCAGACCTGCTTCACCGCCTGTGAAGCGACTCCCCTGCAGGTGGGGAGCCGGGGGTTCGAACCAGGATCCTTACGCCAGTCCCTGCGCTTTGCGCCACATGCGCTTAACCCACTGCGCCACTGCCCGACCCCCGAGAAATCTTATTCTTTTTTTTTTTTTTTTTAATTTTTTTTTTAACTTATTTTATTTATTTATTCCCTTTTATTGCCCTTGTTGTTTTATTGTTGTAGTTATTATTGTTGTTGTTGGATAAGACAGAGAGAAATGGAGAGAGGAGGGGAAGACAGAGAGGGGAGAGAAAGATAGACACCTGCAGACCTGCTTCACCGCCTGTGAAGCGACTCCCCTGCAGGTGGGGAGCCGGGGGTTCGAACCGGGATCCTTATGCCGGTCCTTGTGCTTTGCGCCACCTGCGCTTAACCCGCTGCACTACAGCCCGACTCCCAGAAATCTTATTCTTAAGAGGCCTGGAGACAGTTCACCCAGTGAAGTGTGTGCCGTAATTACCATATTGCAAGGCTCTAGGTTGGAGCCCTGGCACCAGGGAAGCACCGTGGATGTTGGGAGCAGTGCTGTGGCATCTCCCCCATCTCTCTTTCTCTCCCTCTTCTTCCTCAAAAAAAAAAAAAAAGGGATGAAGGAAGGAAAGAGGGAAAGGCAAGTCTAGGAAGGCCATTCGGTGGTCGCATCACACATTTGAGCCCCCAGCACCTCATAAAAAGCATGTATTTACCAAAACAAGTGGGGTGCTGGGCTTTTGCATCCCTTCTAGAGAAGACAGGACTGGCAGGTGGTGAGAGCAGTCCCCCACCCACCCAGGGCTGAGGCGACCACCCACAGAAGGAACACTGTACTCTTCCCGCACCCAGGCTGCGCACCAGAACCTGCCCCACCCCCACCGGCATGGACAGAGGCCCCCTGGGTGGCAGAGACCCTTGTGGGGGTGTCCCTGGCCAGAGCAGCCTGCAGTTGGGAAGACACAGTTGGCCCCCCAAAGCCACCCCTGGAATAGCTTACCCAGTGGTGGGGGCTGGGGTGGGACTCAGTGATTCAGCCCGTGTTGTGCATGTGTGAGGCCCCGGCTTCCATCCAGAGCTCTGAAGGGGAAAGAAAAAGTTAATTAACGAGTTAATTGAAACCTGGGCCCAGCAGCTGGGGAGAAGGCTTAACTGGTAGAACACAGGATTACATGCCTGACACTGCTGGTTCCACCCGAGGGGCCACTGCACTGGAGCGATGCTTTGGCTTCTCTCTCTGTCTCTGTCTCTCTCGCTCACCCACAGGGAGCACTGCCTCGCATGACATCATTAAAACAAATCTCTCAGAAAGTTGGGGGGCTGGAATTCAGCTCGCCCAGTGAGTGCCACTTGAGCACAGGAGTCCCATTGCTTCCCAGCGCTGTGGGGTCTCTCCTCCCTCTTTCTCTTCGTCTCTCTCCATCTCTGTCTCCATCTTAACCTAAAGAGAGGGGGAACGATAGAGACAGACAGAGACTCTGCGAGGGGCAGTGGAGTCCTGCCAGGCACAGAGACTTGGGTGGGGGGGGGGTGAGAGAACAAGGAGAGAATTTTTGTTTTGTTTTGTTTTGTTTTTATTACCAGAGCCCTGCTCAGCTCTGGCTGATGGTGATGCTGGGGATTGAACTTGGGACCTCAGAGCCTCAGGCAGGAGATTCTTTTGCAAAACCAGCTATGTCCCCTGCCCAAGAGGAAGACTTATTTATTTATTACTGTTTATTCCCTTTTGTTGCCTTTGTTGTTTTATTGTTGTAGGTATTATTGTTGTTATTCATATCATTGTTGTTGCATAGGACAGAGAGAAATGGAGAGCAGAGGGGAAGACAGAGAGGGGGAGAGAAAGACAGACACCTGCAGACCTGCTTCACCGCCTGGGAAGTGACTCCCCTGCAGGTGGGGAGCCGGGGGCTCGAACCTGGATCCTTACACCGGTCCTTGCGCTTTGCGCCACGTGTGCTGAACCCACTGGGCTACCGCCCAACTCCCAAGAGGAGGTTTTAAAATAAGAGTTGGTTTAATTGGGTCCAGGCATGTAGCTCAGTGACACAACACATGTTTTGCATATGTAAGGTCCTGGGTTCAATCCCCAGCATCACCAACACAGAATGAAATGGGGGGGTGGGGGAGGGGGCAGAGAAGGAGAGGTGCATTGGGCCGTGGCGTCCATCCTCTGCCGATGCTGGACCCGTGATGGCCCTTTAGCGCCCTCTACCGACAAGTCCTGGCATTGCACCAGCTGCCCAAGGAGGATTGTGTGCAGGGAGGGATTCATTCCAAAGCTTCAAAGGAGGGAAAGAGAGGTGGGCTGGGGTTGAGAGACACTGCCCCCAGCTCTGCGTGTGTTGAAGTCGGGGCTGGAGAGCCAGGAGGAAGTGCCCTTCCTGTCCGAAGGCAGCCATTGCTCACGCCTTGCCCCTGTCGCCAGATGCTGGAGCGGGAGATGGCCGTGAGGGAGAAGGAGGTGGAGGCCATCCAGGCCCAGGCCCAGGCGCTGGCCCAGGAGGACCAGGGTGCGGGGGAGGTGGAGCGCACGTTCAGGGCCGTGGAGGAGAAGTTCCGGGCCCTGTGCCAGCCCATGAAGGCCCGCTGCCAGCGCCTGCAGGCCTCTCGGGAGCAGCACCAGTTCCACAGGGACGTGGAGGATGAGATTGTGAGTCCCCGGGATGGGACGGGGTGGGGGTGGCTTCCTTCCTGGCTGGGGGTTGGGGGCGCACACGGCGTAGTTTCTAAGAACCCTGCTGGCCAGATCTAGAGACACCTGCTACGGCCCCTAGAGCCCACCACCGACACTCCCACACACCCTTTCTCTGTTTTGATTGATTAGATATTGGTTCACAATATTATAAGGTCATTATAAGATTGGGGGCAGGGGGCCGGGGGCCTGTTGCTGGAGCACTCAGTGGAATACACATGTTCCTGGGAGTCGGGTGGTAGCGCAGCGGGTTAAGCACAGGTGGCGCCAAGCACAAGGACCCCGGAGTAAGGATCCCAGTTCGAGCCCCCGGCTGCCCACCTGCAGGGGAGTCGCTTCACAGGCGGTGAAGCAGGTCTGCAGGTGTCTGTCTTTCTCTCCCCCTCTCTGTCTTCCCCTCCACTCTCCATTTCTTTCCTATCTAACAAGGATGACAGCAGTAACAACAACAATAATAACAATGGTAAACAACATTGGCAACAAAAGGGAAAAAAATAAATAAATTTTTAAAAATACACGTCTTCAGGGCAGGCGGTGGCGCACCAGGTTGAGCACACACATTGCAGCGCACAAAGACCTGAGTTCAAGCCCCTGGTCCCCACCTGCAGGGGGAAAACTTCACAAGTGGTGAAGCAGGGCTGCAGGTGTCTCTCTGTCTCTCTCCCTCTCTATCTCCCCCTCCCTCCCCTCTCAATTTCTCTCTGTCTCTATCCAACAATAAAAATAAATATATATACAAAAAGAACTTGGGTTCAAGCCCTTGGTCCCCACATTCAGTGAGGAAGCTTCAAGAACTGTGAAGCAGTGCTGTAGGTGTCTCTCTGTCTCTCTCTCTCTCTCTCTCTCTCTCTCTCTCTTCTTTTATGCCTCCAGGGTTATCGATAGGGCTCGGTGCCAGCACTATAAATCATTGCTCCTGGTAGCCATTTTTTTTCATTTTATTAGATAAAAGAGAGAGAAATTGAGAGGAGGTAGAGATAGCAAGGGAGAGAGAAAGTCACCTGCAGACCAGATTCACCACTTCTGAAGCGTCCCCCTGCAGGTGGGAAGCGGGGCTCGAACCCGGATCCTTGCACTTAGTACTCCGTGCTCTTAACCGGGCGTGCCATTGCCCGTTCCCCCTCTTTCTCTTTACATCTCTCTCCCATTTCCCTCTAGGTTTCTCTATGTATAGCCAATAAGTAAATAAAATATTTTTTTAAAAAAGATTTGGGGACGTGGCAGAGAGATAGTTCAACAGGGAGGTGCCTGCGTCTGCAGATGGCGCCCTGGCACGGCAGGAGAGGAGAGAACTACATGGTGGAGGGAGTTTCGGTGCTGTGGAGCCTCCCCTGTCTCTCTCTGTGGCTCTGAATAAAGCAAAAGTGGCCTGGAATGGGTAATCATGCATGAAGAAAAGGAAGGAAAGGAGGGAGGGAGGGAGGGAGGGAGAGAAGGAGGGAGGAAGGAAGGAAGGAAGGAAGGAAGGAAAGAAAGGAAGAAAATTAGGAGTACATTTTCACACCCACGTTCCTGTGTGCACATGTGCTATCACTGCCCCACCACCCAAGCTTCTGAGCCTCCTCCATCCCATCAGATGACGCCCGCCTAGTCCCCTCCTCCTCCTCCTCCATCCATCCATCCCATCAGATGACGCCCGCCTAGTCCCCTCCTCCTCCTCCTCCATCCATCCATCCCATCAGATGACGCCCGCCTAGTCCCCTCCTCCTCCTCCTCCTCCTCCTGCCCACTCAGAGCCACCATAGTCTCTACAGAGTCAGAAGTATCAACTTGGTTATTATTTGTAGACTTATTTTAAAAAGTTGGACTAGTGATTTGATAACGGCTCACAGGAGTGCCAGTTTACAGGCATATAGTTCCACAACACACCTATCACCAAAGTTTTAGTAAACACCCTCCTTGCCCACCCCTCCCAGGTCACTGGGTTGAACCGCCTAGATTCCATATGCAAGCGAAACCATCCGCTACTTGTCCCCAGCGGTTCACCCAGCAGCAGTTCTCCCCACTCCGTCCTGAATGATGCATCGTCCTTTTTAATGGCCGAGTAGTATTCCATCGAACATACACCCCCACGCCTTCCTGGTCCGGTCATCTGCGACGGGCATCTAGGCCTTGTCTCGGGAAACGTGACCAGTGTGGCAGTGAGTGCAGGGCGCAGAAATCCCCGCCATTTAGTGCTTTCCTGCCTGAGCGTTGCAGGGGCGACCAGGTGTTTCTGTCTATTCTGACCTCCTGTTTCTCACCCAGCTGTGGGTGACAGAGCGGCTGCCCATGGCCAGCTCCACGGAACACGGCAAGGACCTGCCGAGTGTCCAGCTCCTCCTGAAGAAGAACCAGGTGAGGCTGCGGCTGCGGCTCCTCAGGCCCTGACACGTGGCCCGAGAGCCACACGGCGTTGCCCCCTTTCCTCAGCTCAGGTGGGCTGGGGGTCCCGGGGGCCAGGGGGACTGAAGGGTCACCTGCATCACTACCTCAGTCCAGAAAGGGAGCAGGGCTGACAGCTCAGCAAGTCGGACCCGGACGTTACCACACTCAAGGCTCTGGCCTCGATTCCCAGCACCACACGGGAGCAGCACTGGGGGAGCAGTGTTATAGTCTCTCCTCCCCCCCTTCTGTATCTCTCCTTTCTCTCTTTTTCTCCCTTTCTTCTCTTCTTAACCTCCATCTCTGTAAGTAAAAAGAATTTTAAAATTGGGCTGGGAGGAGGGGGGATGGATAGCACAGTGGTTATGCAAATAGACTCTTGTGCCTGAGGCTCTTAGGTCTCAGGTTCAGTTCCCCGCACCACCATAAGCCAGAGCTGAGCAGGGCTCTGGTGTTTCTCTCTGTCTTTCTCTCTCTGCATCTCTCTCAAAAATATAAATAAATAAATAAATAAATAAATAAATAAATAAATAAATAAAATACTTTAAAAAATAAATAAATAGGGCTGGGAAGGCCACTCAGAGTAGGACACATGCATGAGGCCCTGCCTCATTCCCGTGTTAAGAAAAATAACAAGGGGCACAAAGCACAAGGACCGGCGTAAGGATCCCGGTTCGAGCCCCGGCTCCCCACCTGCAGGGAAGTCGCTTCACAGGCGGTGAAGCAGGTCTGCAGGTGTCTGTCTTTCTCTCCCCCTCTCTATCTTCCCCTCCTCTCTCCATTTCTCTCTGTCCTGTCCAACAAATGACCACATCAATAACAACAGCAATAACTACAACAACAATGAAAAACAACAAGGGCAACAAAAGGGAAAATAAATATTTGTTTTAAAAAATTTAAAGATAAGGAAAAAAAGGGGGGTGAGTGGTAGTGCACCTGGTTGAGCGCCCTAGCTACAGTGTGCAAGGACCTGGGTTCGAGCCCCCAGCCCCTACCTGCAAAAGGAAAGCTTCAAGAGTGGTGAAGCAGGGCTGCAAATGTCTCTCTATCTCTCTCCCTCTCTATCGTCCCCTTTTTCTGAATTTCTCACTGTCGCTATCCAACAATTAGATAGAGATAATAAAAAATGTTAATAGCTCAGCAGGGAGGGCACCTGCCCTGCTGTGTTGAGACTCAGATTCAGCGCCCAGCCACCGCAGCACTGGGGGGGGTGTCTCTTTCTGTCTGTCTCTCAACCTGGAAACGCCAGCCCAGAGCAGCGACGCCCCAGCCACGACCACAAATCCTAATAACAGCAATAATAAAGAAGGGAAGAGGGTGCGAGGGGCTGCATGCTGAGCAGGTGCACAGGCACGGCCCCGCGAGCCCCCCACCCCCACGCCACCCCTGCACCCGCAGACCCTGCAGAAGGAGATCCAGGGCCACGAGCCGCGCATCGCCGACCTCACCGAGCGGCAGCGCGCGCTGGGCGTGGCGGCCCCCGAGCTGGCCCAGCTGCAGGACATGTGGCAGCGCCTGGGCCGCGAGCTGCAGCTGCGGGGGCAGCGGCTGGAGGAGGCGCTGCGGGCCCAGCAGTTCTACCGCGACGCCGCCGAGGCCGAGGCCTGGATGGGCGAGCAGGAGCTGCACATGATGGGCCAGGAGAAGGCCAAGGTGAGGGAGTGGGAGCCCCCGCGGGGAGTGCCTGCCCCACCCCGGACGTGGGCGCCTGAGCCCCTGCCGCCCGCGGCCCACAGGACGAGCTGAGCGCCCAGGCCGAGGTGAAGAAGCACCAGGTGCTGGAGCAGGCGCTGGCCGACTACGCCCAGACCATCCGCCAGCTGGCCGCCAGCAGCCAGGACATGATCGACCATGAGCATCCCGAGAGGTGGGACGACAACTCCCCAACTTCTGGGGAGCTGAGGGAGAGACCAGACTAAGTACACGCGCTACCTACCGTGTGCGCGAGGACCTGGGCTCAAGCCCCCTGTCCCCACCTTCGGGGCGCGGGGCAAGCTTCATGAGTGCTGAAGCCAGTGCTGCAGGTGTCTCTCATTCTGTCTCCTTCCATCTCTCTCCCCCAGCCCTCTCAATTTCTAGCCTATCAAAATTAAGTTAAAGGGAAAGAAGTGGGCAGCCAGTGGCAACCCTGGCTAAGTGCGTGTCTTACTGTGCACAAGAACCTAGGTTTAAGCACCCAACCCCTCCTGCAGGGGGGAGTTACTCGAGCAGTGAAGCAGGGCTACAGGTGTGTCTCTCTCTCTCTCCCCCTTCCCTCAATTTCTGTATGTCCTATCAAACAAAAAAAAATATGATAAAGTTGGGGGGGCAGCCAGCGGTGCAGCTAGTTGAGTGCACCTGTTACAGTGTGCAAGTGTTGTTGTGGCGGTCTGGTGTCGGGCTGCACCGCGGAGAAGAGAGTGGACGTCCAGAGCAAAGGGGTACACAAATCTTTATTACAGGATGGGGGGGGGTTTGGTTCAGACCACGTGGAGCCAGCCGGCAATGGCCATCCCCACTACCTGACCACGGGGGGAGAGAGGGGGCGAGATCTGAGAGGGGGAGCTGAGAGCCCAGAGAGAGCGAGGGGGGGGGGGTTGAGGGGGCTTTTTACTGGGCGACAACCAGGGGTGACGTGTGGGGCCAGGACTGGTTGAAGGGGGCACTGCTAGGATTTCGCGGGGCGTAGTAAAACCTGGGAGCGGAGAGTTCAAGCCTCTGGACCCCCAGCTGCAGTGGGGGGCCAGATTCACAAGCAGTGGAGCCAGGCTTCAGCTCTCTCTCTTTCTCCTCCCCTCTCAATTTCTTTCTTCTTTCTTTTTTTAATTTATTTATGTTTTCCCTCTTGTTGCCCTGGTTTTTTATTATTGTTGGAGAGGACAGAGAGAAACGGAGAGAGGAGGGGAAGACAGAGAGAGAGGGGAGAGAAAGACAGACACCTGCAGACCTGCTTCACCGCCTGGGAAGCGACTCCCCTGCAGGTGGGGAGCCGGGGGCTCGAACTGGGACCCTTGTGCCGGTCCTCGCGCTTCGTGCCACCTGCGCTTAACCCGCTGCGCCACCGCCTGGCTCCCTCCCTCTCAGTTTCTGTCCTATCAGACAAAGTTCAAAACCTGAAAAAAGAAAGCTGGGGGGAGCAGGGGTTTGGGGAACAGTCGGGGGGGGCTGCTGGGGCAGAACCCATGGCCTGAGCGTTCCCGCCCACCCCTCCCGCAGCACGCGGCTGTCCATCCGCCAAGCGCAGGTGGACAAGCTGTACGCGGGCCTGAAGGAGCTGGCGGGAGAGCGGCGAGAGCGCCTGCAGGAGCACCTGCGTCTGTGCCAGCTGCGCCGGGAGCTTGACGACCTGGAGCAGTGGATCCAGGAGCGCGAGGTGGTGGCGGCCTCCCACGAGCTGGGCCAGGACTACGAGCACGTGACTGTGAGCGCGGGAGCCGGCCGGCCCCACCTGAAGCGGGAGGGGGCCGCAGGCGGGTTCCATCTTCCTGGGTGTGTAGTTCTGAGGGTTGAGTTTGAGGATCGTGCAGGAGGGTCCACCCGGTGGTGCACCTGGTAGAGAGCACACATCACCATGCCCAAGGACGTGGGTTCGAGCCCTGGTCCCCACCTGCAGGGGGAAAGCTTCACAAGTGGTGAAGCAGAGCTGTAGGTGTCTGTCTTTCTCTCCCCCTCTCTGTCTTCCCCTCCTCTCTCCATTTCTCTCTGTCCTATCCAACAACAATGACAACAATAATAGCTACAACAAAAAAAAAAACAACAGGGCAATCAAAGGGAATAAATAAACAAAAAGAAAAAAAACAACCAGGGCAACAAAAGGGAATAAATATTTTTTAAAAAGGAATATATAGAATATACAATTCACATATATATGGAAGAAAGTAGAAAGGGAGGGAGGAGGGAAGGAGTCACGCTGACAGGAGATGAGGCTCGAGCCTCAGTGTGGCTGGCAGTGACCGACCCATTGCCAGCGTGGAAGGCAGGGGCGAGGCCTGGACCACAGTTGGGGCTGCCCTTTGCCCAAAGGCCAAAGTCCCAAAGGCCAAAGTCCTGCCCCCCCACACCTCAGCTGGGGGGTCCGGTCACGAGCAGGGGCAGCTGCCCTGTGGCCCTGGGGAGGGGTGTGGGGTGGGGGGCCTCACAGCCTGGCCCTCAAACCCCTCCCTCCCTCCCCCCTTCTGCCAGATGCTGCGGGACAAGTTCCGCGAGTTCTCCCGGGACACCAGCACCATCGGCCAGGAGCGCGTGGACGGTGCCAACGCCCTGGCCAACGGGCTCATCGCGGGGGGCCACACCGCCCGGGCCACCGTGGCCGAGTGGAAGGACGGGCTGAACGAGGCCTGGGCCGACCTGCTGGAGCTGCTGGACACGCGGGGCCAGGTGCTGGCGGCGGCGCACGAGCTGCAGCGCTTCCTGCACGGGGCGCGCCAGGCCCTGGCCCGCGTGCAGCACAAGCAGCAGCAGCTGCCCGACAGCGTGGGCCGCGACCTCAACAGCGCTGAGGCCCTGCAGCGGTGCCACTGCGCCTTCGAGCATGATATCCAGGCCCTCAGCGCACAGGTCCTGCCCTGCCCTGCCCTGCCCTGCCCTGCCCTGCCCTGCCCGGGGAATGGAGCTCGGCTGCAGCCTGCTCCCTGTGTGTGTGTGTTTGTGTGTGTGTGTCTGTGCGTGTGTGTGTCTGTGTCTGTGTGTCGGCTGCAGCCTGATCCCCCTGTGTCTGTGTGTCGGCTGCAGCCTGATCCCCGTGTGTGTGTGTGTGTGTGTGTGTGTGTCAGCTGCAGCCTGCTCCTCGTGTGTGTGTGTGTGTGTGTGTGTGTGTGTGTGTGTGTGTGTGTGTGTGTGTGTGTGTGTGTCTGTGTCTGTCTGTGTGTGTCGGCTGCAGCCTGATCCCCGTGTGTCTGTGTGTGGGCTGCAGCCTGATCCCCGTGTGTGTGTGTGTGTGTGTGTGTGTGTGTGTGTGTGTGTGTGTGTGTGTGTGTGTGTAGGGGTGGGAAGTGTTCCCAGCACAGGCTCTCTTTCCGGGGGACATGTAAGCCGCCATGCTCACGTCCTTGGTGACAAGCCTCCTCAGTGACCAGTGGCATTTTCACATAGGCCCAGTGTCTACAAGATGCTTTTTATGTTATTATTTATTTATTTTAGATACAGAGAAATTGAGAAGGGAGAGGGGAGAAGAGAGAAAGAGAGAGAGACCTGCAACACTGCCCTACTCGTGAAGCTTCCTGCCTGCAGGTGGGGACGTGGGGCTTGAACCCTGGTCCTTGCACACTGTAATGTGTGCACTCTGTCAAGTGCACCCCCACCTGGCCCCTAGAAGATTCTTTTTCCCCCTTCTATTTTATTTGATAGGACAGAGAGAAATTGAGAGGAGAGGGGGAGCTCGAGAGGGAAGAGAGACATCTGTAGCTCTGTTCACAGCTCATGAAGTTTCCCCTATAGGTGGGGACAAGGGGGCTTGAACCCTGGTCCTCGCACACTGTAGTGTGTGCACTCTGTCAAGTGCACCCCCACCCACCACCTAGGAGAGTCTTTTTTTATTTTTTATTATCTTTATTTATTAGATCGAGACAGCCAGAAATCCAGAGGGAAAGGGGTGAGAGAGAGAGAGAGAGAGAGATACCTGCAGCCTTGCTTCCCTATTTGCAAAACTTTCCCTCTGCAGGTGGGGGCTGGGGGTTTGAACCCAGGTCCCTGTGAACTATACAGCATGTGTGCTCCACCAGGTGCACCATCACCTGGCCCCCTAGAATATTCTTCTTTAAAAGATGTATTTTGGATTCATGGGTTGAAGAGACACTCCTACCTGGGGAGTTGGGCGGTAGTACAGCGGGTTCAGCGCAGGTGGCGCAAAGCCAGGCTTGAAGCTGGCGGTTTTGTTGTTGTTCAGTGATACACCAGGAAATAAGCCCAGCATGGCCTAATTTTTTAAAAAAAAACATTTATTTTTTAAAGCATTTTTATTTTATTTATTTTCCCTTTTGTTGCCCTTTTTTTATTGTTGTAGTTATTGTTATTGATGTCGCCGTTGTTGTATAGGACAGAGAGAAATGGAGAGAGATGGGGAAGACGGGGAGAGAAAGACACCTGCAGACCTGCTTCGCCTGTGAAGCGACTCCCCTGCAGGTGGGGAGCCGGGGGCTCCTGATGCCGGTCCTTACACTTTGCGCCACCTGCGCTTAACCCGCTGCACTACCGCCTGACTCCCAAAACATATTTATTTATTATTGGATAGAAACAGTGAGAAATTGAGAGGGGCAGGGGAGATAGAGAGGAAGAGAGAGATATACCTGCAGACCTGCTTCACCAATCGTGAAACTTCCCTCCTACAGGCGGGGCCCAGGAACTTGAACCTGGGTCCTTGCACACTTAAGGTGTGCGCTTAACCAGGTGCCCCACCACCTGGCCCCTGGCCTAATGTTTTTTTAAGTTGTTGTATTATATTTATTTATTTATTAGAGACAGCCAGAAATTGAGAGGGAAAGGGGAGAGGGGGAGGCTGGGTGGTGGCGCACCTGGTTGAGCACACGTTACAATGCTCAGAGACCTGGGTTTGAGTCCCCAGTCCCCAGTTGCAGGGGGAAGGCTTTGCGAGTGGTGAAGCAGGGCTGCAGGTGTCTATCTCCCCATACCCTCTCAATTTCCGGCTGTCTTTATCCAATTAATAAAGATAATAAAAATTTAAAAAATAAGTAAAAGCCTGCCCAGCCCCCTGAGGTGTCTTGACACTGCAGTAAAGTCTGAACACACGGAAGATGTGCAGGATACCTTCCCGCTGCAGCCAGGAGGCCCTGCCTTCCACGGGCAGGTGTGGAGGGGCCTCACGTCCTGGACACGGGTTTGATGCTTATCTGGCTGCCAGCCCTGTCAGGGGCAACGTGCTGGCACACCCAGTGGAGCGTACATACTACCATGCATGATGACCTGGGTTCAAGTCCCAGCTCCCCACCTGCAAGGGAGGAAGGTCTGCGGGTGTCTCTGATGCTCTCCCTCACTGTCTCTCCCACCCTCTTAATTTCTCTCTGTCCTTTCGAATAAAATAGAAGGGGAGGAGTGGCCATTTCAGAGGTTTGCCCCTCCCGCGGTTGGTCACCAGCCACCAGCCCACCCCCTGCCCCTCGCCCCCACCCCCAGGTCCAGCAGGTGCAGGACGACGGGCTCCGGCTGCAGAAGGCCTATGCGGGAGACAAGGCCGAGGAGATCGGCCGCCACATGCAGGCGGTGGCCGAGGCCTGGGCCCAGCTGCAGAGCAGCTCCGCCGCCCGTCGCCAGCTGCTCCTTGACACCACCGACAAGTTCCGCTTCTTCAAGGCCGTCCGGGAGCTGATGCTGTGGATGGACGGGGTCAACCTGCAGATGGACGCCCAGGAGCGGCCTCGGTGAGACCACAGCACCCGGGGGCACGGGACGGGGGTGGGGGGAAGGGCTGGGCCAGCCAGGGGGGCAGTGGGTGACACAGTCTCGGTGCCCCCAGGGACGTGTCCTCTGCAGACCTGGTCACCAAGAACCACCAGGGCATCAAGGCGGAAATAGAGGCCCGGGCCGACCGCTTCTCTTCCTGCATCGACATGGGCCAGGGGCTGCTGGCCAGGAGCCACTATGCAGCTGAGGAGGTGGGTGAGGCTGGGGGCGCAGGGCCAGCCCTGGGACGACCTGAGGCTGGCTTCTCCTCTGCTTACTCTTCTCTCTGAAGAAATCTTTTACTCTCCTCCTCGCGCCTGTTCAGAGAGTCCTCACAGTCCATCTTCTAATTCCCTTATTAATTGATTTTTCTTTATTTGGGGATTAATGGTTTACAGTCGACAGTAAAATGTAATAGTTTGTACACCTGTAACATTTCTCAGTTTCCCACAGAACAATTCAACCCCCACTAGGTCGTCCTCTGCCATCATGTTCCAGGACCTGAGGCTCCCCCACCCCCACTCGAGAGTCTTTGACTTTGGTGCAATACACCATTATTTCTTTATTTATTTTCAACTTTTATTTCTTTATTTTTATTTCATTTTACCAGAGCACTGCTCAATTCTGGCATATGGTGGTGCAGGGGATTGAATTTGGGACTTTGGTGCCTCAGGCACGGGAGTCTCTTTGCATAACCATTATGCTATCTACCCCCATCCCCAGTCCCTTTTTCTTTTTTGAATTATGTGTGTGTGTGTGTGTGTGTGTGTATTGTGTGTGTGTGTGTGTGTGTATTGTGTGTGTGTGTGAGAGAGAGAGAGAGAGAGAGATAGGGGCCAACCAGGATCAGCACATCATTCTACTATTGATGTTCTACTTGGTAATTTTCCCTCTAGTTTTTTTTTTTTTTTTAATATTTATTTATTTGCTTTTGTTGCCCTGGTTGTTTTATTGTTGTAGTTATTCTTGTGTCGTCGGTGTTGGGTAGGACAGAGAGAAATGGAGAGAGGAGGGGAAGACAGAGAGGAGGAGAGAAAGACAGACACCTGCAGACTTGTTTCACCATCTGTGAAGCGACTCCCCTGCAGGTGGGGAGCCAGGGGCTCGAACCAGGATCCTTACGCCGGTCCGTGCGCTTAACCGCTGTGCTACCGCCCGACTCCCTTCCCTCTAGTTTTATGCTGAACTCAGGGTCTCTGCATTCTGCCCGCTGAGCCACCTCCCCAGAGTCTCCTCTCCCACCCCCAACTTGATGTCAGAAATCACTGACTCCCCCAACGTCTATCTGGGGGTGGGGGGCCTGGGAAGGCCACACTGGACACTCACTGCCTCTCACCTCTGCCCCCAACCCAGATCTCCGAGAAGCTGTCGCAGCTGCAGGCTTGGCGCCAAAAGACAGCTGACAAGTGGCAGGGGAAGATGGACTGGCTGCAGCTCGGTGAGGCCCGTGGGGCCAGGGAGGGGCCGGGGAGCCCGGGTTGGGGGCACTGCCCTGCGTTCCTCTGAGCCGCCGTGTGCCCGCAGTTCTGGAGGTGCTGGTGTTCGGCAGAGACGCGGGCGTGGCGGAGGCCTGGCTGTGCAGCCAGGAGCCGCTGGTGCGGAGCGCGGAGCTGGGCTGCACGGTGGACGAGGTGGAGAGCCTCATCAAGCGGCACGAGGCCTTCCAGAAGTCGGCGGCGGCCTGGGAGGAGCGCTTCAGCGCACTGGAGAAGCTCACCGCGGTGAGCGCCCCACGGCACCCTTCTCCCATGGGCCCGGGCCACAGTCACTGCGCCAGCACCTCCCCCGCATGCGCCCGCGGTGCCCACGGCTTTGGCGGCGACCGGCTCCCCTGGGCAGGCCGGGAGAGACCATGTTCCCCACTGCCGCTGCCTGTCTTTAATGCAGAGCCAGAGTTCAGACCCAGGGACTTCGGCGGGTAATTTCTTTCTTTCTTTTTTTAATTTATTTTTTAATTTTCCCTTTTGTTGCCCTTGGTGTTTTTTTTTATTGTTGTTGTAGTTACTATTATTGTTGTTGATGATGTCGTTGTTGTTGGACAGGACAGAGAGAAATGGAGAGAGGAGGGGAAGACAGACAGGGGGAGAGAAAGACAGACACCCGCAGACCTGCTTCACCGCCTGGGAAGCGACTCCCCTGCAGGTGGGGAGCCGGGGGCTCGAACCGGGATCCTTACGCCGGTCCTTGGACTTTGCGCCACACGTGCGCTTAACCCTCGTCAGTTTTGGCTATGGTGTTGTGGGGGATTGAACCTGGGACTTCCAGAGCCTCCGGCATGGGAGTCTCTTCACATAACCATTACACTGTCTACCCTCATCCTCTTCTTTAATTTCTCCTTGCTCTTTTTTTTTTCTTTTAGAGATGTATGGGGGGGCGGGCGGTAGCACACTGGGTTAAGCACACATAGTGTGAAGCACCAGGAGCAGCTCAAAAATCCCGGTTCGAGCCCCTGGCTCCCCACCTGCAGGGGCATCGCTTCACAAGCAGTGAAGCGGGTAAAAAAAAAAAAAAAAAAGATGGTGGGAGTCGGGCGGTAGCACAGCAGGTTAAGCGCACGTGGCACAAAGCGCAAGGACTGGCGTAAGGATCCTGGTTCGAGCCCCGGCTCCCCACCTGCAGGGGAGTCGCTTCACAGGCGGTGAAGCAGGTCTGCAGGTGTCTGTCTTTCTCTCCCCCTCTCTGTCTTCCGCTCCTCTCTCCATTTCTCTCTGTCCTGTCCAACAACAAGGACATCAGTAACAACAACGATAACTCCAACAACAACAAAAAATATATATAAACAAGGGCAACAAAATTGGAAAATAAATAAATAAATAAATAAATACAAAAAATATATATATATGGCTTCCAGGATCAGTGGATTCATAGTGCAGGCACCAAGCCCCAGCAATAACCCCGGAGGCAAAAAAAAAAAAAAAATGTATGTAAGACTGGGGAGATAGCAACATGGTTCTACAGAAAAAGACTTTACTGCCTGAGGCTCTGAGGTCCCAGGTTCAATCCCCAGCATCCTCATAAGCTAGAGCTGAGCAGGGCTCGGGGGAAAATAAAATAAAAAGCATTTATTAGAGAGAGAATGAACCAGAGCACCACTCTGATACACGTGATGCTGGAGATCAAAGTCAGGGCCTCTGGCTCTGAAGCCTGACAGTCTAGCTTCTGCGCCACGCACCGCCTCTCAGACTCTGTCTGTAAGGTCTGTTTACTGCACGTGAGCCGGAGGGAGAGAGTTTCACCTGACAGAGAAAGAAAGAAAGAAGCAGGAACACAATCCAGCCACGCAGTGGCGCCTGGGACTGAAAGGGGCTGCAAGTATGCAAGGCCTGCACCCTCCTAGCTGAGCTATCCTCTTGGCTGTTCAATTTTTCTTTTCTTTTCTTTTTTTTTTTAGAACAAGAAAGCGAGAGTAGGTTTGAAAGAGAGCAAAGCACTGTCCCACCATGCATGGAGCTCTCCCCGCTGCTTCCATAGGGTGCAAGGGATCGAACCCAGGGCCCCAGACATGCAGGCAGGGTGGTCGCACTATCCCGGAGCCACCTTCCTGGTGGCTCCCTCTAGGCCACCCTCTAGGACGGGCAGCTCGGAGACCCTGCCACTTTCCCCGTCCCCCTCGATGGACCTGCTCTGACCCCAGAATGTTTTGGCAGCTGGAGGAGCAGGAGAAGGAGCGGAAAAGGAAGTTGGAGGAGGAGGAACGCAGGAAACAGCCCCCAGCTCCAGAGCCCCCCACCAGCCTGCCCGCGGGAGACCTGGTGGATGGCCAACAGGCTCCCAACGCTTCCTGGGACGGGTGAGAGCCGGGACGCTTGAGGGTGTGGTGGGGGGAAGCTGGGCTGAGCACCCCAGGACTCTTTATCCAGGGTCCCCTCCTGCCATTCCAGAAGCCATCCCCGGCTTCCAGCATCCACGCAACCCGCCAGTGTGAACGGAGTGTGCACAGACACAGAGTCCCCGCAGGTGAGCCGCCCCCTCACTGCACCCCATGAGAATACCCCCAACACGCACACACACACACACACACACACACACACACACACACATGCGCACAGTCACACACACACCCTCACAGCCTCTCCTCTGTCCTTGCAGCTGCTGTTGGAGCAGCAGAGCCTCGAGCAGGGCAGCTTCCCGGAAAGGCCTGTGAGTGTCTCCCGGAAGCCTGGGGACATGCGGCGGGCGAAGTGGAGGTGGAACCCTGGGGGTGGCCAAGGGCAGAGGTACCAGCTGGGGAGGCCCTCTGGCTTCCGCCATCTTCCCCCTGACACCACCCTTGTCCACCCCCTAGGGGTCTGGTGCCGGGGATGAGGCCAACGGGCCACGAGGGGAGAGGCAGGCCCGGGCTCGGGGCGCACCCCCCGCCGCCATGCCCCAGAGCAGGTCATCCGAGTCTGCCCGCCTCGCCACCCTGCCCCCGCGGGGCCCTGAGCTCTCTGCCCAGGAGCAGATGGAGGGCCTGTTGTGCCGCAAGCAGGAAATGGAAGCCTTGGGCAAGAAGGCGGCCAACAGGTAGTGGGTCTTGGGTGGGGGCTGTGCATGGGAGGTGGGGCGCTCGCTGAGCCTCTTCCCAGCTTATGGCAAAGGCCTGCGTCATACCAGCTGAGCTGTCTTCTCAGTGGGGGAAGCAGGCCCACAGCGGGGTCCCAGGCAGGGTCTGGAGGGAGGTGAGCCCAGCAGAGCTGTGCTGTGCTCCAGGCCCCAGGTTCCAGCCGCAGCACTGAGGATGGTGAGGCCACACTGTGGTGTCTCTCCTCTCTCTGTGTCAGTAGACAGATAACCAAGAAAAATGGGCCGGGGAACATGCACACACGGCCCGGGCTCACTGACCGGTGCCACAGAATTTGATTTTTAAATGGGCACGGAAGTGGTTCAGCAGGTAGAGCGCGCCTTCCTGTGAAGGAGGCTCTGGGCCGGAGCCCCAGCACCACATAGGAGCACCATCAGCAGCACTGGAGAAGCTCTGGATGACAGAGTGGTGCTGTGATGTGTCTCTTCCCCGTCTCTGTCTCTGAGTTCAATAATGAAAACACCAGTGGCCCAGGGAGACCTCTCAGAGGTGATATTACACATGCAGGAGACCCTGAACCATATTAAATAATGGGAGGGGGGCCAGGCGGTGGCACACCGGGTTAAGTGCTCACATTACAGTGCGCAAGGACCGGGTTCAAGCCCCTGGTCTCCATCTGCAGGGGAAAAGCTTCATGAGTGGTGAAGCAGGGCTGCAGGGGTCTCTCTGTCTCTCTATCTTTCCCTCCCCTCTCAGTTCCTCTGTCTCTATCTAGAAAAGAGAGAGAAAATGAGAAAACAAATAAAAAGGGCCGGAGGGAGTGGTGGGTTCATTGTGCAGGCAGTGAGCCCCAGTGATGGCCCTGGTAGCAGTAACACCACATCACATCAAAAGCGGCCTTGGCAGGGAAGCCTAGTCCACCCAGGCCGGCCCCGGGTCCTGCCCCCCCAGGCGGCTGGTCAGCTGGTTGCCTGTGCCCCGTCCCTCCCAGGTCCTGGCAGAACGTGTACTGCGTCCTGCGGCGGGGGAGCCTGGGCTTCTACAAGGATGCCAAGGCGGCGAGCGCGGGCGTGCCCTACCACGGAGAAATGCCGGTCAGCCTGGCCAGGGCGCAGGGCAGTGTGGCCTCCGATTACCGGAAGCGCAAGCACGTCTTCAAACTGTGGTAGGAGCGGAGCCTGGGGCTTGCAGGGGCCCGGGGAACAGGGGTGGCTCTCGGGCAGCCAGAGCTGGGGGTCCACACAGAGAGGGCAGCGGCACCCAGTGCAGACCCGATGCTGACGACACCGCCTGACACAGCCCAGGGTGGGTGCTGCTGGGTGTTCCCCTTCCCGGAGCCCGCCCCTCGAGCCAGCCAGCAGCAGGCGTGGGACTCGCCTTGGCCACTGTTGCCAGCTGGCCCGAGTCTGCACCTGCACAGACTGGGATCGTCAGCCCGCGTAGACCTGGCCGTGCGAGCAGCGTTTTCTTCGGCCGGGCCTCTGGGTGCCAGTGGCGGGCTTCTGCCAGTGCTGACCCACCCGGTCCTGATTCTCAACTCTCTCCTAACAGCTTACAGGATGGAAAAGAATATTTATTCCAGGCCAAGGATGAGGTGAGCCAGCCCCTTCCCCTCCTTTCTTAGAACCTTTCAGATACAGAGCTCCCAGGGGGCTGGGTGGTGGCATGCATAGTACCATGCTCTACAACCTGGGCTCAAGCCCCTGCTCCCCACGTCCAGGGGGAAAGCTTCACGAGTAGTGAAGCAGACGTGCAGGTGTCTCTCTCTCTCTGTCTCCCTGTTCCCTCTCAGTTTCTCTATTCTGTCAAAGCCACTGAGTGGTGGATTCGTGGTGCTGGGATAAGCCCCAGTGATAAACCTGGTGGCAACAAATCAGTTCATTAAAAGCCGTAAATACAAAGCCCCCTTTCTCTCCTCTCTCCTCTCTCTCTTAGAAAACATATTTATGAGAACTAGGCAACGGCGCACCTGGTTAAGCACTCATGTTACAGTGCATTAAGATCCAGGTTCAAGTCCCCACCTGCAGGGGGAGGGGTTTTCATGAGTGGTGGAGCAGGGCTGCAGGTGTCTCTCTGTCTCTTTCCCCCTCCCCTCTCAATTTCTATCTGTCCAATAATAAATAAATAAAGATTTAAAAAGAAAGAAGTAAGTAGAGCAGATATATTTATGGAAGAAGGGTGGGTGAGAGAGATACCAGAGCATCACTCCGGCCCATGTGGTGCCGGGACTAAACTCAGGACTTGATTGTGAGTTTTTTTTTTTTTTTAATTTTTAAAAAATATTTATTTATCTATTCCCTTTTGTTGCCCTTGTTGTATTATTGTTGTAGTTATTATTGTCATTGGCCAGGACAGAGAGAAATGGAGAGAGGAGGGGAAGACAACGGGGGAAGAGAAAGACAGACACCTGCAGACCTGCTTCACCGCCTGTGAAGCGACTCCCCTGCAAGTGGGGAGCCGGGGGCTCGAACTGGGATCCTTATGCGGGTCCCTGCATTTTGCACCACCTGCGCTTAGCTTAACCTGCTGCGCAACCGCCCGACTCCCGTGATTGCAAGTTCTGTGCTCTATTGCGCCACCTCCTGGCCACCCACTCTTCTGTTTACTTCTCTCGGCGGAGCCAGGGCCTCCCGCAGGCGCGCGCTCACTGCTCTCGGTTGCTTTTCCCTTTACTCTGTCGCCTGTGATGCCGGGGGCTGAACTCGAGACCTCATGCACCCTCTGTGCCACCTTCAGGACCGCTGTGGTCCTGACCTAGAAGGGGCCTTTCTCTCCACCCCATCGAGATGCAAGTTCTCCTGCCTCCTCGGCTTCCTAGAAGCTCACCCTGGTCTCTCCCTCCCGCCTCTGCAGGCCGAGATGAGCTCCTGGCTGCGGGTGGTGAACGCAGCCATTACCGCTGCGTCCTCGGCCTCAGGAGAGCCAGAGGAGCCCGCCGTGCCCAGTGCCCCTCGGGGCATGACCCGAGCCATGACCATGCCCCCCGTGTCCCCCGTCGGGGCAGAAGGGCCTGTGGTGACCCGCAGCAAGGACGGCCGGGAGCGCGAGCGAGAAAAGCGGTTCAGCTTCTTCAAGAAGAACAAGTAGCTGCAGGGGTGGCGACTGCCAGGCCGGCTCCGCCCTCTGTTCAGGAAACTGCCAGGGACCCGTGACAGGGCCCACGCCCTTGTCAGGACACTGCCTGCTGCTAGGGTCTGTTGCCAAGGTCACCCCATCACCAGGAACTGTCTGGGGGCCAAGCCAGGGCCTCCCGGGCAACCCTTCTCTTCTGCTATTTAATTCCAGACTGGTGGTGGGACCCAGGCGACCCCACCCACTCCCCCACCTGCCCCTGTTCCCTGGCCTTCCACCTCTGCCCTCCACAGGGTGGACAGTCCCCCCCCAGCACCCTCCACACTGGCCAGGCCATGCAGGAGTGGCTGTCCCCGCCTCGAGGCTTCACCACCCACTCTCTCCTCGCACCCGGGGCCAGCCAGGAACCTCTCTGAGCTGAAGCAGGCCCTGGGGGCAAGGCAGCTAGCTGACCGTGAAGCCCCCTTCCCCACCTACCCTGACTAAGCAGCCTTCCCTCCAGCCCCTCAGAAAGGCTTCCAAGCGGGAGGGGTTGAGAGGGTGGCAGCTTCGGCCCTGAGTCTGGCCCAGGAGGTGATTAAACAGCTCAGCTTCCCTCCCTCCCTCCCGCCTCCCGTGTGGTGCCTGCTTTGCCTGCCATGCTCTGCCCTCGCTCTCCGAGCTTGAAGCACCACCCGGGTCTCTCGGCTCAGGGCTTCACGAGTCACAGCCAGTGGTGTGTTGGGCCGACCAGTGTGAAGCCTCTTCTGATTCACTGTGCAGTGCTGGAGATGGAATGGCGTCTCGACCACTGAGCCACCTCCCTGGCCCACATTCTCAGTTTAGTCATTTCTGTTTGCAGTGCACCGTCGGAAATCAGCCCTGGGGTCTTGTCTATTCACGAAGGCATGCCGTCTCAGAGACCTGTCAGGCCCAATTTTCTTTTGACGTTTTCAGGACCAAGGGGGTTGAGAGAGCACTCAGACAAGACATCCCCCGCCCCCCTACCCCAAAGCCACGCGTGGGAACCGCACATGAGTGCACGAGAGAGAGGACTGTTCATTGTGTTACGCTTACTTAAGACAAAGGAGCGAGTGGCTTCTCCCTCATCTCTGGCTTGACTATGGAAGGTTCCAGAGCAATAATATTCACTTGGTTGGGGGCTTATGGGGAAGGCTCCTCTTTTTTCTTTTCATTTGTTTGTTTTTAAGAGAGAGAGAGAAGTGAGTGGTCCGGGAGGTGGCGCAGTGGTAAAGCTTTGGACTCTCAAGCATGAGGTGCTGAGTTCAATCCCCAGCAGCACATGTGCCAGAGTGATGTCTGGCGCTTTCTCTCTCTTCCTATCTTCCTCATTAATAAATAAATAAAATTTTTAAAAAAAGAAAGAAGGAGAGAGAGGGGTGAAGAGAAAATGAAAGAGAACGCAGCACCGAAGCTTCCTTCAGTCGGTGGGGACCAGGTCTGAAGCTGGGTCATGCACACGGCGAAGCAGTGCTATCCAAGCGAGCTACTTTGCCAACCCAACATCCCTTTACTTCCCTCCCTCTTTCCCTTCTTTCCTTCCTTCCCAGTACAGGGGAACGAGCCAGGGGCTCTGCACACATGGCCGAGCGGCCTCCCTGGGCCAATAGTCTCCCGTTCCAGAGCACCGCTCACCTCTGGCTTCTTTGTGTGGTGCAAGGCGGGATCCTAGAGCTGTGGTGCCTCAGGCACAAAGTCTCTTTGCATCGCCATTATTCTATCTCCTGTGCCTCCAATGTTCTATTCTACATCCTTAGAGAGAGATGGAGAGAGTGAGAGAGAGACAGAGCACACACCTTCATTTAACCAATAACAGGACAGTGTCACAGGCTTGGAATGTAGCCACTACCTAGCAGGGTGTGTACCCAGTCATGCTCACCCAGGTCCACCCCTGCACCACATAACAGTGTCACAGCACCAGGGAAAGCATGGGTGCTGTGGTCTCTCTCTCTCTCTCTCTCTCTGAAATGAAAATAAAGCGTTGACTTGAGAGTGGTTAAGTCATGTACAAACAAGGCCTGGGCACCACCAGAAAACAAACACATTGGCATAGTTTTCTTTTTTTAATTAGCTATTACTATCCTCTTGCTGTACTTAATGTATTAACATTAGCAAACATACATGTCACAGGGAACACGGCATACACAGAGCTTGATACCATACAGGGTTCAGGCACCCGCTGGGGGCCCTTAGAGTGTGTCCAAGGTGACTGCTGTGTAATACAATTCACATAAACGCTTACACAAACTAATTTCCCCAAACGCATAATAGATGGGTCTCGTTAAGAGCTGTATGAAAAGAAATCAGCTGCAAAAAGACACATTTGCAAAAATCCAGGGGGGACTTGAGTGTGAATATTAGATGACATGATCCTAACACAGGCAGACCGAGTGCTTCCAGGCAAAGTCACAGCGTCTGGGATTTGCTTTCCAAAACTCCAGGCAAAACAAAGCCAGACAGCAGAAGGTCTGCACAGTAGAAGGCAGGGCAGCAGGGCGGCCGGGAGGTGGCGCGACGGATGAGGTGCTGGGCTGCCAGCCCGAGGTCCTGAGTTTGGCTCCTCACGTCACGAGCGGCAGAGTCATGCTCTGGTTCTCTCTCCTCCTCCCCCCTTTCTGATTAATAAATAAATCCTTTTTAAACAATAATCAAATCAGCAGAATGCTGAAAATTGTCAAAGCTAGGTACAAAGTCTAGGAGTTCGTCCTAACGTTGCTATGTGTGCTGTTTTAGAAAATTGCTACAGTGCACTGCTCTGTATGTGCGTGACCCAGGTTTGAGTCTGGCCCCCACCACACTGAAGGAAATTTTGGTGCTGTGTTTTCTCTCTTTTTATCAGAGTACTACTCAGTTCTGGCCTGTGGTGGTGGTGGTGGTGGTGGGGAGATTGTATTTGGGACTCTGGAGCCCCAGGCAGGAGAGTCTCTTTGCATAACCATTGTGCTGTCTCCCCCCACTTCTTAGAGCCTCTCTGCCTTCTCTAGCTCTAGCTGAAAACATTAAAAATTGCTGGGGGCTGGGCAGTAGTGCACCAGGTTAAGCACACACGGTGCACAGTGCAAGAGCCAGCACAAGGATCCCAGTTCAAGCCCCGGCTCCCCACCTGCAGGGGAGTCACTTTGCAAGCGGTGAAGCAGGTCTGCAGGTGTCTGTCTTTCTCTCCCCGTGTTCGCCTCCTCTCTCCTCTGTCCTACCCAACAACAACGACGACAGCAGCAACAACAATGGCAAAATGGCCTCCAGGAGCAGTGGATTCGTAGTCTAGGCACCGAGCCCCAGCGATAACCCTGAAGGCAAAAAATAAAAATAAAAGTTGCTACAGAGTTGGGGTGGCATGTGCACTAATAAGACGTATCTTACAGAATACAGTGAGACACATTAAGTTCAGCAGGCTGATTGCCTGTGAGGGAAGAGAAATGGAGACAAGAGGGGATGAGCGGAGAAAGAGATGGAGTGGCAGAGCTCTGTGAGCAAACATCAGAAAAGTAGGGGAAAGGATAATGAGTGTGACCTTCCTAGTCCCTTTTTTTAAAAAATTTATTTTCCCTTCCCTCTGTCTCTCTCATCTTCCCAGAGCACTGCTCAGGTCTTTTGCATAACCACTATATCTTCCCCACACACATACTTCTCCCCCCCCCACACACACACACTTTCATTCTTTGAGAAAGAGGAGGGTCACCACAGCGCTGCTAACCTCATTCATGCGACATGCCCTCTGATGCTGTTTATGGTGCTCCCGTGTGGTGCCAGGCCTCAACCCCGGGATCCCAGAAGAAGGGAGCTAAAACGTTCTGGGGAGCAAGTATGACCGCTACTCAGTCTGAACAGGCGCCGGCAAAATAGCTCACCTGGACAGTGCGCTGCTTTGCCGTGCGTGGCCCAGGCTCAAGCCCAACCCCCACTACACTGAAGAAAGCTTTGGTGCTGAGGTCTGCTTCCCTCGGTCTCTGCCTCCTCTGTCTCAATCTAAAAACTAAAATCAATCAATAAATATTGAACAGTTAGGTGGCACAGTCCTAAGGAGCAGGACTTGGAAGCTTGAAGTCCACAGCTCTATCCCGGCGCCATAGAGTGACGGTCTGAATCCTCTCTCTGTATCGTAGATTAGCCGGTAAGTCTTTACAAAAGCAAAGGATTTGGGAAGGTGCTGACTGCGGTGAAGATCCAGTGGTCTGCGAGGCATCCTGATGCTGTTTGCACACTCCCCCTCTCCACCCATCGCCCCACTTAGCCACCCTACCCTACCCCACCCCCACACACTGGCAGAGGCCTGGCGGCCCCCTGCTGACTCCCCCAACCTGCCACGGCAGATCACAGCTGCAATCGCGCAGCCCCGGGACTCCCAACTAGAAGGGGATGGTGTCCTTTCAGGGTGTGGCCGAGCAGGCTACCAGGGAGGCTGGTGGAGCTCGGTGTTCCCTGAAGCCCCAGTGGAGATGTGACCTATGGTGCTAGTCGGTGTGATGGGGCCACTCCATCCACAGATCTCAGAAGAGCCTCCCGTCAATCAGTCCAACCTACTGCGGGGGGCCAAAGGAAGGAGAGAGACCAGCCTTTAAAAACAGTCTGACTAAGCTCCAGAATGTGAAGAATTCAATAAATGGGGCCGGGTGGTGGCGCACCTGGTTGAGCACACGTTACAATGTGCAAGGGCCCAGTTCGAACCTCCAGTTCCCACCCACGGGGAAAGTTTCATGAGCAATGAAGCAGGTCTGCAGGTGCCTCTCTGTCTCTCTTCCTCTATCTCCCCCTCTCCATTTCTGACTGTCTCTACCCAATAAATAAATATTATTTTAAAAGGAATCCAATAAATGCTTTCGTTAAAAAAAAAAATTGAGGGCCAGGCAGCGGGTTAAGCGGACATCGCGTGAGGCGCAAGGACCTGCGTAAGGATCCGGGTTCCAGCCTCCACCCGCAGGGGAGTCGCTTCACAGGCGGTGAAGCAGGTCTGCAGGTGCCTCTCTGTCTCTCTCCCTCTATCTCCCTTTCTATTTCTGTCTCTAGCCAATAAATAAATATTATTTTAAAAGGAATCCAATACATGCTACCTTCCTTAAAAAATTAAGGCAAGGGCAACAAAAGGGAATAAAATACTTAAAAAAAATTAAGGGGGATCGGGCAGCGGGTTAAGCGCACATGGTGTGAAGCATCCTTGCATAAGGATCCGGGTTCAAGCCCCCACCTGCAGGGGAGTCGCTTCACAGGCAGTGAAGCAGGTCTGCAGGTGTCTTTCTCTTCTCTTCACTGTCTTTCCCTACTCTCTCCATTTCTCTCTGTCCTACCCAACAACGACGGCATCAATAACAACAATAGTAATAACCACAAGAACGCTAAAACAACAAAGGCAGCAAAAGGGAAAAAAAATAGCCTCCAGGAGCAGTGGATTCGTGGTGCAGGCACAGAGCCCCAGCAACAAAAAACCCTGAAGGCAAAAAAAAAAAAAAAAAAAAAGTCATAAAAAGATTTAAGGGATACCGTCATTTCTGTCCTGGAAAACTGACTAGTAAACAAAGAATCCAGTGGAACAAACATCTATCAGTGCAGCTGAGGAAGAAGAGGGCAACCGGGGGAATTTGTGTTTGATGGTATCAGAGGATCAGAGGGGCTTCTGCAGAGCTCCGGACGAGTGGGTCCGTCCGTCCGTCCGTCCGTCCGTCCGTTGCCGCGAACGTCTCCGCTTCGCTGCAGGGCGACAGCGAGTAATCCGCCCAGCCTGCCACCAGGAGAGGCCCTTGCACCGCAGCTGCACTGGAAATGCGAGAAAATGCCCCGGACTCAGTGGTCCAGGAGCTCGGGGTGGATCCTCTGCCTCAAGCCCTTTGCTGCGCACAGCTCGGACCCGGGGCTGCAGAGGCCACGTGGAGTTTAGGCTCTGGCGCTGGAGGGAGCCAGAGAGCACACAAAACACCGGCCAGTGAGCCTCTCGGGTGTTCTGTGGCCCTGCGATCTTCGGCTGTCTCCTCACCCATGAATAAGAGGTTTGCAATAAAATGAAAAAACTGTGTGTATATTTTATTATTTTCTTTTGAGATCTACAAACAACCATCAGCTTTGCTTAAAAAGCAGTGTGCCCGTGTTTCTCAAATACCTTGCTGAGCGGGCGGGTCGGAACCAGTCCGCTAAGACAGCATCCTTTTACGGGGCTCAGTGAGCTACCCCTTTGTGAGCAGCTGTCCCCCGTAGCCCGCTTCCTCCCGCCCCCCAGGGCTGCCCCCGCTGCGGGAGCCATTGTGATGGCCAGTGACTCCCTCGGGCTTCAGTTCACCGAGCCAGCGGGGGCGCCCCGCCCTCTGACGTCAGGGCGCGGGCCACACCCCCGCGTGCTGATTGGCCAGTCCTCTTTCCCAGCTGGCTCCGCCCCCGTGCCGGTGTTTGGCTGGGGGCCACGCCAGAGGAGGTCATTTGCATGCGGCCTCAGGATTGGCTGGCCGGCTCGCCGGGGGAGAGGGAGAGGGGCGGGGCCCGCGTGCACTCGCGCGTGCGTGAGCCGGAGCGCCAGACTGCGCGGGGTCGCGCCGAGGCTCGAGCGGCCGTCGCCATTTTGTGGGGTTCTCTCTGACGCGGGAGGCGCCGCTGCCGCCACCGCCCCCCCGGAGGTGCGCGGGGTCCCCGGGGGTGTGTGTGCGGGGAGCCCGCGGGCGAGGCGGGCCGGCCCCGGGCGCGGGCATCTCCTCTGGCTGCCGGGGGTGGGGGCGGCGGCGGGAGGAGGCGGAGCCGGTCTTTGTTGAGGCGAAGGTGCTGGTGGCCATCACTGCGGGAGGCGGGTCCCCGGCCTGGGGCCCTGTCAGCGCTGCTCGGACTTGCCCGCGGAGCCCGGTTCCTGGGGACTCGCGGCCGCCTCCTGCTCCCCGCTCGGGCTCTTCCGCACCCCGCCACCCCAAAGAGCCTTTGGAGACCTGAGACCGCGACCCCGGTTCCTCAGGGCGCGGCCTCTCCCCGGGGTCACGACCCCTGGCCCCGGTTCCTCAGGGCGCTGCCTCCCCCCGGGGTCACGACCCCTGACCCCGGTTCCTCAGGGCGCTGCCTCTCCCCGGGGTCACGACCCCTGACCCCGGTTCCTCAGGGTGCTGCCTCTCCCCGGGGTCATGACCCCTGGCCCCCCTGTTCCCCGGGGCGCTGCCTCTCCCCGGGGTCACGACCCCTGGCCCCGGTACCTCAGGGCGCTGCCTCTCCCCGGGGTCACGACCCCTGACCTGTCTGCGTGGGAACAAACTTTCTCCCTGCGATGAGATGATAAAGCGGCCGAGGATGTGGCGGGGTGCCGGGCCGCTCTCCCTCCTGAGGGGAGTTTCCCCCCCCACATGCGACGCCCGCCCGGAAATGCCCAGCCCACCCGCCACCCCGGCGCCCAGTGAGCTTTTGGACATGCTTGTGTCTTGGCTCCCAGGCTCTTGTCAGGATGGTGAAGCTGTTCATCGGCAACCTGCCCCGGGAGGCCACCGAGCAGGAGATCCGCGCCCTGTTCGAGCAGTACGGGAAGGTGCTGGAATGTGACATCATCAAGAACTACGGCTTCGTGCACATCGAGGACAAGACGGCGGCCGAGGACGCCATCCGCAACCTGCACCACTACAAGCTGCACGGCGTCAACATCAACGTGGAGGCCAGCAAGAACAAGAGCAAGACCTCCACCAAGCTGCACGTGGGCAACATCAGCCCCACCTGCACCAACAAGGAGCTGCGCGCCAAGTTCGAGGAGTACGGGCCGGTCATCGAGTGCGACATCGTCAAAGACTACGCCTTCGTGCACATGGAGCGCGCCGAGGACGCGGTGGAGGCCATCCGGGGCCTCGACAACACCGAGTTTCAAGGTGAACTGCTCTGGGGGCCTGGGGGGCAGAACCTCAGGGTCTGGTGAGACCAGAGGCGGGAGCGCGGAGGGCCTGCCAGACTTGCACTCACTTTTGGCAGGAAGGGACAGATGGTCTTGTTTAAGCACAGTTTGCACTTGGATGCAAACATGTCCCCTTTTCAGATCTACCAACGTGTCCCTCGACAGCTGTGAGGCTGGCAGTTTAGAGTCTGCAGGGGGAAATGCGCACCTAACGGGAGGAAAGTCTGAGCTTCCTCTGCTTTAGTTATGACCAGGAAGACAGGCACACCCTGGCCCGACTCGGAAGCTTTGTATCTGCGAGTTCAAATACTTGGGATTTTCCCTTTTTAAAAATTTTTATCTTTATGTACTCATTGAATAGAGACAGAGAAATTGAGAGGGAAAGGGGTGACAGGAAAGAGACAGACAGACATTGAGAGGGAAAGGGGTGACGGGAAAGAGACAGACAGACACCTGCAACACTGCACCACCGCTCACAAAGCTTCCCCTCTGCAGGTAGGGATCGGGGTTTCAAACCTGGGTCCTTGCGCACCGTGACCTGTGCACTGAGCCAGGCGCACAGGCACCCAGCCCCGGGGTTTTTACTCTTTACTGACTTGGGTGGCGGTGAAGCAGGTCTGTAGGTGTCTGTCTTTCTCTCCCCCTCTCTGTCTTCCCCTCCTCTCTCCATTTCTCTGTCCTATCCAACAGTGACATCAATAACAATAATAACCACAACAATAAAATAACAGAAAGGAATAAATATTTTTAAAAAAGAAAGTTCTGTTGGGCAGCACTGTTCTACAAGGCTTTTGTTGACACTGCCACCTTGGACCACACATTCAGCAACTACTTTTCACATTCATAAATTCACCCCAGTCTTGCCCTGAATGCCACTAAAAGGACTGTTCCGTATTCAAGCGTTCTCTGCTCAGCCCAGAAAACAATGGGGAAGAGGAGGGTTAAAAAAAAAAAAAAAGGTAAGTAGTGATTGCAGATAAATGTGCCAGGCTCCTCTGGCCTCTGTCAGGGGTGCCCTCGCCTTCAACGGCTTTTTTCTTTAAATAGAGACAGAGGTAGAGTCAGAGAGCATCACAGCAGTGGGGGCCGGACTTGAACCCAAGTCGTGCACACGACAGAGCGGACACACTATGCAAGTGAGCTAGTTTGCCTGCTTCAGCTGCTTTTTAAGTCACCAGGCAAAAGCTCCAGATGCTTGCTGCCACTCCTTAGTTGTGTGCCACCTGGCAAGTGTTTGAGCCTGTCGATTGCAGTTTCCCCACTTTTAAGAATAGCGATGGATCCTTGTGCTTCCCTCACAGAATTACTGAGGCTGAGAGGTAAGAGGCGTGAAGGTGTTTGGTAGTAAAGGCAGCATGTGACTGAAGGTGAGTGACTGCAACATGGTCGTTTCTGTTATGATTAGAAACATCTCAAATGTGGTTGCTTTTACTTCTATTTGTTTTTCTTCTCTTATTTTGGAAAACTGTTGTATTTTAAAGAATTATATATTTTTTTGTTTTTGCCACCAGGGTGGACCAAATCCACTGCTCCCAGTGGACATCCCCTCCCCTTTTACTTGATAGAACAGAGAGAAATTGAGAGGGAAGGGAAGGGAAGCTAGGAAGAAAGGAGAAAGATACCTGTGGCACTCAAGAAGCTGACCCATCTGCAGACAGGGACCAAGAGCTTGAACCTAGGACCTTCCGCATAGTAATGTGTGTTCCTCTGGTAGCCCACTCCCCAGTCCCCAGTTTTTAAGATTATTTTCATTTGATGGGGGGAGGGGCCACAAATGGGGCAGTGGTAGGGAAAGTAGCTGAAGCCAGGTAAAAACTGCAGGTATTCTGAGGGTCAGAGTATCTCAGTAGGACCAAGGTGTAGCCAGGTCAGTAACTGGGGAGTGTGAACTTTACTAGGGCAGGTTTGACTACTTTGGCAAACGGAGAGCTGAGTAATAATGGCTCGTGAGAGTTTCTCTTTTCAAGAACGTGTATTTGCAGGGGGTGAAGTGGGGATGCACACAGTTCAGTACACATATCACCATGCACAAGGACCCAGGTTCAAGCCCCTGATCCCCACCTGCAGAAGGAACACGTTGTGAACAGTGAAGCAGGTCTGCAGGTGTCTCTCTAGCTTCCCTTCCCTCAATTTGTTTTGTCAAATAAAATAGAAGGAAAAAAATGAAAAAATGGCTACTGGGAGCAGTGAATTCGTAGTGCTGGCACCGAGCTTCAGCAATAAGGGTGACCCTGGTGGCCCACAAAAAAAGGAATGAAAATGTGTTTGCTTTCCATGTTCTTAGCCTGGCCCCTCTGGAAGCACTTGGCTCTGAGTTATACAGGTAGAGGTTTCTATAACTCGACCTGTGTTTTCCAGCTAACGAGAGAATGTTTGGCACTGGGTCAGCTGGCCTTTCAGTACTTAGTCTCAGAGCACCAGGCAAGATTGCAGGTTCCCAAAAACACAATCTGGAAGACACAAGTTTGTTTGAACTCATTTCCTTAGGAAATCAGCTGCTCACTTTTTGCCCCTACCAGGGCTTTGTCTCAGCACATTTTTTTTTTTTTGGGGGGGGGACTGGACAGTGCTTTAAATGTTTTATTTTTTCCAAAGTTGTTTATTTATTTAAGAAAGGAGACATTAACAAAACCGTAGGATAGGAGGGGTACAACTCCACACAATTCCCGCCACCCAATCTCCATATCCCACCCCCTCCCCTCATAGCTTTCCCATTCTCTATCCCTCTGGGAGCATGGACCCAGGGTCATTGTGGGTTGCAGAAGGTGGAAGGTCTGGCTTCTGTCATTGCTTCCCGGCTGAACATGGGCGTTGACTGGTCAACATTTTTTTTTTTTTTAATAGAGAGTAAGAGAGAGACAGACACTACAGTTCCACTGCACCACTCATGTTTCTCCTATTCACGCTGTTCCCGTGTGGTGTGTGGGGGCTCAAACCTGGGTCCCTGCACATGGGAAGGTGCGTGCTCTACCACTGATCTATAACCTGCTGCCAGAAATGAGTAGTTATTTCCCCCAAGTCAGCTTGTCTTTTTTTTTTTTTTAATATTCATTTATTACATATGAGAGAGATTCCTGAGGCAAAGAAAAGCCAGAGCTCCATGTAGATATGTGTAGTGCTAGGAACTGAACCAGGAACCAGCCTGTCATTCTGCCATTTGAGCTAATTACCCAGCCACCATGGTTAGCTTCTTCAGAGAGCCAGCTGCCTTGGGAACCTCCTGGACCTTGAATGCTTCCGCACTGTATGGCTTTGTGAAAGGGAGCACCAGGACCTGCGGATCTGCAGCAGCAGTGAGTTGAATTGCTGTTAGTTTGTTGCATCATAAGAGCAAACGCAGCTACGGCCAAGTAAGAATTCTGGAGGTGAACTGGCAACAGGTGTCTTTGTGAACACACTTGAATTGGGGCGCTGCCAACTTCTGGCTGCCCACTTGGCAACACTGATTCATCTTGAGAACTTGGAGCCACTTTTCTGGAAAAGGTTGGTGGCATATTTCAGAAACTTGTAGTTCTCAGAAAATCTCAAAGCCTCTCCAAGAGTCACGGAATGACAGAATTTATCCTTTCACTTTGCCCTGGTTCCTTAAGGTAATGAAGAAATAGGCTACTTTTCCATTATCATAAAGACTTCAGGGTGGCCCAGGAGGTGTGGCACAATGGATAAGTCATTGACCTCTCAAGCATAAGGTCCCGAGTTCAGTCCCCGGCAGCACATGTACCAGTCATGTCTGGTTCTTTCTCTCCTCCTGTATTTCTCATTAATAAATAACATCTTTAAAAAAAATTCTTGGAAAAAGACTTTAAATTAAACGCTTAGTTGTATCCTTTGGAGAAAGTGTGTGAAAAGGAGGCAAGTCCTTTGAACACATGCTGCCATGTTTAGGGACCCAGGTCCCAGCCTCTGCCCCCCCCTGCAGAGCGGAGGCTTCATGAGAGGCGCGCTAATACTGCCTTTCTCCTTTCCTTTCCCTCAGGGCTATCGCTGAGTCCACTGCTCCTGGAGGCCATCTTCCCCGTTTTGTTACCCTTATTTTGATTGTTATTGTAGGATAGAGAAATGGAGAGAGAAGAGAGATAGGGAGACGCCTGCAGACCTGCTTCACCGCGTGTGAAGTGACCCCCCTGCAGGTGGCGAGCCGGGGGCTCGACCAGACTCCTTGGGCCAGTCCTTGGGCTTCGCGCCATGTGGCTAACCCTCTGTGCTACCGCCTGGAAAAGGTTGGTGGCATATCCGTCTTTATCTCCCCTTCCTCTCTCAATCTCTCCATCCTAACATAGAAAAAGGAGAAATGTCCACAGGGAGTTGGGGGTTTGTGTGTAGGCGATAACCCTGGTGCCAAAAAAAAAAAAACTAAAATAAAATGCTATTACTTATAGGCATTTTCCTGCTAGGTTGTACATGAATCCTTTTCAGATCTACTACACAAGATTGCCCCCACGCTTCTCTCTCTCTCTCTCTCTCGCACACACGCATGCATACACATACGCACGCACGTGTTTACACTTATGAAGTTATGTTTTACTCTCTAGAGAAGATCGGCTAAAGCAACAGAACTATCAGGGCAGCTCCTGGGTTTTATTAGATCGACTTGTTCCCCTTAAAAATGTGCTTCTAGGTTTCTGGGTTGGCTGCTTTGTAGCTTGGGACAGTAACTCGAACTTCAGAATCAGAGCAGTCCATGTCTGTCACACAGATTAATGTCACCAGCAGTGTTTGAGAGCCAAGTAACTTACAGTCCTCCAGTCAAAATTAGGGGAACTCTACATTTGGGATATAAATTGGGGCAAAAGTCTGTGTTTCTGTTCTAAGCATAGTCCATAGCTGTTTCTGACTTCTAAGAACGCGAATGGGAGTTTTAAAATCTGCAAACAGCAGGTTAGCTAAATGATGCTTTCAGAGAACCGTTGTCATGTGCTGTCAGCCAGGTGGTGGTGGTGGTGGGTGCTGCCACCTTCCCTTAGCAGCTGGAAGTCAAAAGCCAAGTACCAGTTTCTACTAAGCAGTTAAAGTGGAGGTGGCAACCACTAGAGGCTGGGGTGGCAGGAATCTTCGACACTGGGCAGAACTGAGTTTGACTAAAGTGGTATGACTGCACTAACCCGCTCCCCTCTCAGGGCCAGTGCAGGGCGCTGTTCTGGCTGCCGCCGTCCTGAATCGGGCTGTTTCCAACAGGATGGTGGAGCACGAGGCCTCCTATCGCATAGCTGCATCCAAAACAAGGTCTGTTACAGAGAGAGCAACTGGTTGAACGCGGAGGGGGGATTTGTTCTGAGCAGCCTGCGAGAGTGACTCGAAGCTCCTGTTTTCTGTGTCTATACTGGCTGCCTCTTGGCTACAATGTGGGGAGCTTTGATTGGATCTCCAAAGTCTTGGGCAGTTTGGGACTAATCACTGCCAAGAATCCTTTTTCCAAACTGCTTTTAAAGGCTTCAATGCTTTCCCCAGTAAGGGTCCTTGGGCTTGGAGAGTTCACGGGCCCAGGCCAAAGACTGTTGCTCTCCTAAGCTGGTTATTTCCTGGAAGTGTGGATGTGGCCTGTTTGTATGGGTGCCCAAAGCCTTCGGGCAGAGGGGACACAGTGGGTGAACATTGTCCCTAACAACTGCTGCTCCAGCTTTCTGATCACTGCTGTTGAGAGACCCTGCTCAGTTTCCCCCCATAATAGGCAAGGATTCACTCTTGCCGGAAAGAAAAATGTGGGGTGGGGTTGAGATCTGGACGTTTGTAGTGGTCCTGGAGGGGAAGCAGACGGTGAGCCAGGCATGACTTGTGGAACCAGCATAGCTCAGGAACACCTGCGAACGTGGCTGGCGGAATCGAGCTGGACAACATGGCTGTGGTTTCGAAGCTAAAGCAGAGGCTAAGTTCGGCCTGATGTGGCCCTAAGTCAGTCAGAGAGGATGAAGGACGCTCCCAAATTTGGCATAACTGAGGTCTCACTGGATATTTGCTTTGGAAGGACTGGCCGGTTTCGCCTTAGCAGCGAAAAGCAGAAACTTTTCCAGTTCCCTGTTGGAGGAGAAAAGAAAGGGAAACAGGAGTTTACTGGTGGAAGTAGAAAGTATTGATTGGTCTCCAAGGACTCGAATTTTCTCTCATTCCTGTTACAATTTCACTTCAGCTGCTTTGGGAGGGGACTGCTAGGCTAGGCTCACAGGAGTGTGTGTTGTGTGCGAGTACGCCTTACACCGCTAGCTCACTTTCGTTTGGGGAGCACAGAGATGTCAGTCGTCATCATCGATCTTCTCACGTCTGTTTCCTCAAGGCAAACGAATGCACGTGCAGTTGTCCACCAGCCGGCTTAGGACTGCGCCCGGGATGGGAGACCAGAGCGGCTGCTATCGGTGCGGGAAAGAGGGGCACTGGTCCAAAGAGTGTCCGGTAGATCGTTCGGGCCGAGTGGCCGACTTTACCGAGCAATATAACGAGCAGTATGGAGCGGTGCGCACGCCTTACAGCATGGGCTTTGGGGAATCCATGTATTACGACGACGCGTACGGAGCGCTCGACTACTACAAGCGCTACCGGGTGCGCTCCTACGAAGCAGTGGCAGCGGCGGCGGCGGCTTCTGCGTACAACTACACAGAGCAGACGGGCTCCCATCTGCCTCAGGTCCAGAACTCAGCTACCACCGGTCACCTCGGCTCCGCCTCAGTGGATCCCTACGACAGGCACCTGCTGCCGAGCTCAGGTTCAGCTGCCACCCCAGCTATGGTGGCTGCGGCGGCGGCGGCAGCTGCCGCCGCCACCACTTATTCCTATTACGGAAGGGACAGGAGCCCCCTGCGCTGCGCTGCGGCCGTGCTCCCCACAGTTGGCGAGGGCTACGGCTATGGGCCAGAGAGTGAGCTGTCCCAGGCTTCTGCAGCCGCACGGAATTCCCTGTACGACATGGCCCGGTATGAACGGGAGCAGTATGCGGACCGAGCGCGGTACTCAGCCTTTTAAAAACTAGAGGTGAGAGTGGCGTGTGTGTGACTGAGATCCAGTTAGTCCCGCCTGGTGTCTAGAGGCGTAAACTCTCCCTAGTTTAGGCCCGTAGAGGCTTTGGGGTGTGGCTCCAACCACCTTGTTTCTACCGAGAGAACAAAGGACTAAAGTTTGGAGGAGAATGTTTTCCTGTAATCCGAGGTAGACAGATCTTGGTTACAGACACACGGTACAGGAACGAGCACCTCACTGTCCTCTACACTGTTATCAGTCTCTACAAAAAGCTTCTAAGGTATGTTCTTTTAGACAAGGACACTAAGCTTTGAGGTTAAGTACTTTGAAAGTCAGAATGCAAACTCAGTCCTGACTGGGCTGACTCCGAAGCCCAGTCTCTCCACTACAAAAGGCACTGTGCTGTGGGCTGCAGAGTACATGTCTCTGGGGTTAGCAGTGAACGGACCACAGTTTTAACTCTTAACTTTAGGCTTCCGGGTTGACCCTGGAAATGACTTGGGTCACTCACTGCCCCCGATCAGAAGAAACTTCCAGTATTACATATGGGTAAGCCGAGTCAACTGCTGTAAATTTTAGGTGGTTGGTTCTAAGATACTTGGTTGAAAGCAGGATTTTTTTTTTTAATATATTTTCCCTTTTGTCGCCCTTGTTTTCATTATTGCTGTTGTTAACGATGTTGATGTTGTTGGCTAGGACAGAGAGAAATGGAGAGAGGAGGGGAAGACAGAGAGGGGGAGAGGAAGACAGACACCTGCAGACCTGCTTCACCGCCTGTGAAGCGCCTCCCCTGCAGGTGGGGAGCCGGGGCCTCCAACCGGGATCCTTCCTCGGGTCCTTGCGCTTTGCACCACGTGCGCTTAACCCGCTGCACTACCGCCCGACTCCCAAAAGCAGAATGTTTTGATGCCACTGACTCGAGTCCTTTCCTTATTAGTAATTCAGAGCATCTTGTTCTTAAGCTAATTTGTATTTGTGTGTCTGTCATGCCTACGTTTAGAGCCGAATACTTTGTTTCTTCCAGCACTTTTTGGTTTCAGAGGAACATCTAAGGCACTAGATAAACAGGTAATTTTCCAGTGTGTAAAGAAACCCACTGTTAGTGACACTGTAAACTCAGGTTTTCCCATCTCTAAACTGCGTGCTAAAGATGTTGTGATGGCAAGACTAACTAGGAATAGCTAAGAGCCAGTCTCTTCATCTAACTGGAAGTGGCATCGTAGTAGCTTTCTAGGCGAGTGCTTTTTCTTGTACCATGAAAGGAAAAGATCACGTGAGTCAGAGGCCCAGTGTTTCTACCATCCCTTTAGAATAGGCAGAGAAGGAAGTAACATGACAGCGGGCCAAGGGATAGTTCAGCCTGTTAAAGCACCAACTTGCATGCCTGAAGCCCTAGCCAGATGTCAAGGCACCTCCTTCCGCCAGAGTTGAGCAGAGCTCTGGTCTTGTCGTTTTTTCATAATTAAGAAACAAGATAAATGTTTAAAGTTAAAAAAGGAAAATGATAGGAACGTGCCCTTTTTATTTATTTCCCCTTGTTTGTCATCGTTGTAGTTATTGTTGTCGTCATTGTTAGGACAGAGGGAAATGGAGAGAGGAGGGGAAGACAGAGAGGGGGAGAGAAAGACAGACACCCGCAGACCTGCTTCACTGCCTGTGAAGCGACTCCCCTGCAGGTGGGGAGCCGGGGCTCGAACCGGGATCCTCACGCCGGGAAGGAACGTGCCCTTTCATATAGTGAGAAGCACGGCATGAACCTATGATACTACTGTCTCCTACACAATTCTGCCAAGACCCAGCTGGCCTGAAGCCGCTGTGTAGCAGCAAGTGTTGCCGTGCATGAAGGGGTGACCATACAGTGTGTGGTTTGCCATTCGTCCACTTGGAGTGCGGCTCCATCTGCCACGAAGGTGGATATGCCGCTAGAGGTGGTCTCGTCTACCAGATAACTAACTTCTCCTCCTCCAGAGAGAGCTTTCCAAGTTAAGTAGTGAGTAGACCATGATCTTTAAAGTACTTTAGAGTAACTTCTGACTGCCAGCAGTGGTGGTTCAACTAGCCTCTTTTTAGTGATTCCTTTTAAAGAAACTTACTTTTCAGGTGTGACCTTCACATGGACTGAGTGAGTCAGTTGCAGTCTAGGAGTCTGATGTTTATGAGGCTGCCAGGAGGAGATGTTCCACAACTGTTGGGGACCCAAGTTCAGGCCTCATCCTAGTAGAATTGGTTCAAGAACATCACAACATTTGAAGTCAACTAACACAGATCAAGACCAAGCTTTAATCCTGTGTTGAGTAAAAGCACGTGGTATGAGTGAGCGATCCCCCTAGCCACTGGTGTGTGGAATTCCATCATCAGTGGAAGGATTTGACGCATTAGATTTCTTTAGATTTGTCAATCAGGGAAACTGGAATTCTGGCTCTTAATCTGGAACACGTGTGGGAGGGTGGACCGAGCCCTCCTTGATGCCCTCTGTGGTGTTCGCTGAACACCTGTTTAACATGGAAGAGTAAAATGCAAGTCTAGAAGGTTGCAGCTGGCCATCTTTGCAATCTGACTTCTGGACTCCAAAATCAAACTCAGTCCCTTGCTGCAGTGACAGTCTTACCCGAGAGATGACAGTGAAAGGGTGTGTGTCATGGGGACATCTTCCGGACGGCTACACACGACCACAGTGGACTCCTAGGGAATGCCAGGAGGTGCGAGTCTGAGCCAGTCTGACTAGGTTGTTTTCTTTGTCTCCCTCCCTGCCCCCTGGAATACAGGCTGGGACCCCGTGCTCCGACCAAGCTGCTCGCCAGGCCTCTTGTAAGCCTCTTGTGTTGTGCTCTTTCAGGTAGGGTAATTGCGGACTGAACCCTCAGGCTGCGGTCACTCATGAGAACCTGCACAGCGCGGTCCCCACTGCTTCATGTTTCAGTAAACAAAGGAATTTGTGACCAACTATGTTCTCTTTCTTAATTTAATACTTAAGAGTCGACTTTTCTTTCCTCCTAATTAACTAGTCTCTGGATTTTCACGGCTGCCCCTTTTCTCAGCCTTTGCGCAGCTGGAGGCAAGCACGTGCAGGGGCCCCTCCTTCCTGTCCTGGAGACCTCCTTACCTTGCTTTCCGTGGGAGTCGCGCCCTTCTGTCTTATCCACAACGTCTTCTTTCTTTAAAATGACTGTTCTTACTCCCGTTAGCTCTGCACTGACACTAAGGTTAGGACCAATGGGGGTTTGGTGGGGCTTTTTAGTTGGTGGTGGTTTCGTTTTGCTTGAATGTCTGACTGTGGGTATGGTACAGCGTTAGCTGGAATTTAGCCTTTATTCTAGCCCTCCGACCTTTTTGAAAATTATTTTGACAAATAAATGTTTTAACACGTGTCTGGTGTGACTTCTTTCCCAATTATAGTAACAAGGAAACTACAAAATTCAAATGAACATGTCTGATGTTTAGGTGCAGAGAAGCCTAGCAGGGGCGCACCCAGTAGAATGCGAATTAGCCCCTGGTCCGCCTGCAGGAGAGAAGCTTCATGAGCAGTGGAACAGTGCTGCAGGTGCCTCTCTTCCCTCTATCCTGTTTCTAGCAAGGAGGAGGGCAGAGGGAGGAAGAACTGAAGGAAAGCCGCAGGGCTCCAAGAGTAGTGTGTTCATGCAGGCGCTGAGCCGGTGGTAAGAGCGAGGGACGGGTGCAGGGCTACTGCCGAGGCTCAGTGTCTACACCGCCATTGCTGTCGCATTTATTGTATGTATGTATGTATGTATGTGTATATATATATATATATATATATATGTTTTATATATAATCTCACCTTTTCTCGCTAGAGGGTGAGCAGAAACACAAGTGGCTGGGGACTTAAGCCTAGGTCCGCACATTTGGTCAGCTCCTCCTCAGCCCCGCAGAAGGAAAGTCCTAGTGAGGCAACAAGGATGGGGTGCAGCAGGGAGACAGCTGGCCCAGCAGAGCACACGTGTCACGATGTGCCGCCAAACAGGAGCACCTGCAGGGCGGGAGCTCCACGAGCAGCGGACCGGTGCTGTGCCGCACACCCTGAGAACCAAGTGGCCAGGGAGGTGGACAGTGGACAAAGCGCTGAACCCTCAAGCATGAAGTCCTGCGTTTGATCCCCAGCATCACATGTGCTATAGAGATGCTCTGCTTCTCTCAATAAAGTACTGAAAGCAAGTAAACAGAATCCACCAGGAGCAGAGGGATTACAGGGCAGGGGTGGGAGTGGGGAGCGAGTGTTAGCAACAGGTAGGGAAATTGGCCAGCACCTTTGGGACATCAGTAAATAGTCTACAGCTGGTGGTCCTTTTCGGCCAGAGCTGTTTTGTCCGGCTAAAGGCTAACAAACAGATTGGCAGCAATACACCCTTAACCAGGGAAACACCAAGTCATCAACTGTTGTTGCGGTGGTCAACGACCTCTTCAGGTGGACCCAGTGGGCTACGGTCTCTTTCCCATGACAACATGCTGCCAGAATTAGAATATCCTGCTTAAAACAAGTGTGATAGGTGAAAAGAAGGTAAGTGTAGGGGGTCGGACGGTAGTGCAGCAGGTTAAGCACACGTGGTGTGAAGCGCAAGCACCAGGGTAAGGATCCTAGTTTGAGCTCCCGGCTCCCCACCTATGGGGGGGGGGGGTGGTCCACAGGTGTCTTGTCTTTCTCTCTCCCTCTCTGTCTTCCCCTCCTCTCTCCATTTCTCTCTGTCCTATCCAACAACGACAGCAATAACAGCAACAATGAACAAGGTTAACAAAGGGGGGGGGTGGCCTCCAGGAGCAGTGGATTCGTAGGCACGGAGCCCAGCAAAAAAAAAAAAAAAAAAGGAACTGTATGTCAGAAATTTGAGCAGAAAGGGATATTAAGGCTGAGGAGACAGTGTAGTGGTTATGCAAAAAGGCCTTCAGAAACAGGGCCTGGGCTGAGAATCAGAAAAAAAGTGTTTAGAAGGGGCCCCTACCAGCCAAGCCCCCCAGTATGCTCTCGTGGGGTGCGATGTGTGCTTCAGACAAAATCCCTCAGCTCTCCCTAGGGCCCGAATCAACTAAGCTGCGCAAACGGGCAACACTCCTGGCAACAAACACCGAGAGGTAGGTCAGCCAGTGCAGATGCGCTGGGAGCAGAGCCTGCACCCACCAGACCTTGCACACTCACCAGATTAGTAACTGGAAAGTGTGGTTCGACTGCCAGATCTTCAATTCAAATCCTTTCTGTGGCTTTGGGCATGGCAATGTGAGAAAGCCCCATGCCAAAATTCTCTAAGCATTGTTCAGAGGAATAAAGGCACTACACTGTCACAAAGCGCTGTGATTGATGTACGCGAAAAAAAAAAGAGGGAACCGGATGATAGTGCAACGGGTTAAGTGCATGTGGCGCAAAGTGCAAAGACCGGCATAAGGATCCCAGTTCGAATCCCGAGCTCCCCACCTGCAGGGGAGTCGCTTGTGGCGATGAAGCAGGTCTGCAGGTGTCTTTCTCTCCCCCGTCTTCCCTTCCTCTCTCCATTTCTGTTTGTTTTTTTTAAATCTTTTTATTTTATTTTTGAGAGAGACGCAGAGGGAGAGAAACCCCTGAGCACTGCTCAGCTCTGGCTTATGGTGGTGTGGGGAATCAGCCTGGGACTTCGGAGCCTCAGGCATGACAGTCTCTTTGCATAACCATTATACTATCTCCCCCCCCCCCCCCATTTCTGTTACAACGACAACATCAAGAACAACAGTAATAGAAAGAACTACAACAATAAAACAAAGGGAATAAATATTTCAAAAAATTAAAAAATAATAAAATGGGAATGAGCAATGTGGCTGGCAATTAGCAGAAAAAGGTTTTTAATGAGAATGGCCAAGGGAAAAAAAATTTAATGGTAACAATATGCTATTAAGACTGATCCAGGTGGGGCCGGGCAGTAGCGCAGCGGGTTAAGCACACGTGGCGCAAAGTGCAGGGACCGGCGTAAGGATCCCGGTTCGAGCCCCCGGCTCCGCACCTGCAGGGGAGTCGCTTCCGCAGGTCTGCAGGTGTATGTCTGTCTCTCCCCCCGTCTTCCCTTCCTCTCTCCATTTCTCTCCTATCCATCAACAACAATAACCACAACAAGGCTACAACAACAAGGGCAACAAAAGGGGGGGGGGGGGGAACGGCCTCCAGGAGCAGCAGATTCATGGTGCAGGCACTGAGGCCCAGCAATAACCCTGGAGGGGAAAAAAAAAAAAAAACGGAACCAGGTGTCCCAGAAGGTTCAGTGGCTAGAGCAGTGGACTAGCAGCCACGAGGTCCTGAGTTTGATCCCTGGTATAGAATGTCAGAATGATGCTCTGGTTCTCCCTCTCCTCTCATAAATCTAAAAACAACAAAATTGGATGAACAGAAGAAAAGAACTTTTAGAAGCAAGTGATGGACCCTAACGCTCATGTAGAGACGAGGCAGGGATGCTGCTGTGAGAACACCAAAATGCTCTCCAGACTGCTACAGTTCTGAGTGAGGTCTGAAGGTCAGTAGCTGAAAAAGCACACACACATTACAGTTCACAAGGACCCGGGTTCAAGCCCCTGGTCCCCACCTGCAGGGGGAAAGCTTCACTAGTGGTGAAACAGAGCTGCAGCTGCCCCCCCCCCCAATTTCTCTCTTTATCCAATAATAAATAAAAGTATCAAAGAAAAGGAAGGAAATGGGACTGATCAGGGACTTACTGCTTGGTGGAACTGCCAGTCTAAAGGGTTAACAACTGGTGACCATTTAAATAAGACCAATGGCTTCCAGATTGTTTTTGTCCAGTCACATTCATCCTTACCTATCAGGCACGTGGATGGGTGTAAATAGGTAAGATGAGGCCCGGGGCTTACAGGGAAATGATGGTATCACAGGCTAAAGAATGACAATGGTTGGCCATGAATCTCCAGTTGGATAGGAAGAAGCATGTTAAGACAGTGAGGAAAAGCTGGGGAACAATGAACTCACTGGAAGCTCTGGTAGATGAAAGGTCCAGAGTGTGGAGACAGCAACGGGGAGAGGGGTGGCTCAACAAACTAAGTGGCTACAGACAGACAGAAGCGCTCACACAGCGCGGGGCTGAACCTAGGGAATCACGCACATGAGGCTTGTGCTTTATTGACATTCTGGAAGGATTGTCTCCGAAAGCAGAAAATAAAAGAAACATCCTTCTACACCAACTGGTGTTTAAAGATGACACACCACTGAAGTGACCTGCCCATGCCCTAGGGAAGAGAAAACACTGCCAGTCAACTTTTTATCTCTGTCATCAGGCTTATTGTTGGGACTCAGTGCCTGCATATGAACTCAGTGCCATTCTCGGCCACCTTTAAAAAAAAAAAGAAAGAAAAAAGATTTTATTTATTAATGAGAAAGATAGGAGGAGAGAGAAAGAACCAGACATCACTCTGACACATGTGCTGCCAGGGATAGCGTTCAGGACCTCATGTTTGAGAGTCCAAAGCCTTATCACTGCGCCACCTCCTGGACCACTTTTTTTTTTTTTTTTTTTTTTTTAAAGATCTCGGCCACCTTTATCCCTTTTTCCTGGTAGGCAGAGAAACAGAGGGAAAGAAACCTGCAGCACTGTGCATGGAGCGGTGGGGCCTGAGGATCTGCACCCGGGCCGTCACACATGGTAACTAGCGCACCTACTAGACCCCGGGCTGGCCCCCATCAGCTCAACATCCATCTGCAGGTGGGAACCAGGTCTTGAACCTGGGTCCTCCCATATTGGAGTAACATGTGCTCTACCAGGTGCACCACCACCCAGGCCCCTAGCAAGAACTGTTTGTGTATAACAGAAAACTTCAAAGCAAGGCTTGCAGTGGCAAAGCAAATGGAGTAAGATCTCCACTCCGGTCAAAATAACGGACTATCATGTGGGCCAAGTCTGAAGTCCGTCTTCAGCCACATAACTTAAGAGGATCAGTCTCGGAACAGGCCGTCAGGCCCAAGCAAAGAATGCCAAGGTGCAGCTTTCTTTGGTCAGCCCAAATCCAGGTGCTTAGGACACTAACTGCCTCCACTCTGGTGAAGTTCAACCCCAGCTGTGATCAAGGTCAGGTCCTTAAGGTGCCCAAGTGGGGAGGTTAATGCCATGTTCGCTCTGGTCCCTAAGACGAGGCTCTCAGTCTATCTCTAAAGCAAGTTGGTGGACGCTGCCAAGGCAACAGAGATGGGAAGGATTTGAGGACTACAGGAAGCTGACGGTCGCTGACCAATCAGAATAAACAGGCCCAGACTGAGGTGGTACCTCCTGCCTCCCTCATTAACACCTCCAGGAGCCGCCAAGACAGAAAGACAAAAAACCAGTAAGCACAGTGGGAATGCCACTTTGGACGGAGTGCTCAACAGTACAAATGAGGCACCGATGTTTAGCTAGAGGACCCTCTGGCGCCTGCTGTCTGGGATGCCCTCATGGCACCAGCAGTGCGGCTGTGGACTGTCCAGCCAGCTAAGGACTACAGAGGACGATGCTTCAATAGAGGAAAAAGAAAACCTCGAGGCCACTGTGGCAATACGCCCAGATGGTCTGGGGGAAAAAATGTCAAAGCAACTCAGGCCAGAGAAAACAGGTTATAGGTCGGCCTGTGAGAACACCAGCTTGCATGCCTGAGGCCACACAGGTCTCAGGTTCAATCCCTGGCACCCACTAGAGCTGAGCAGTGCTCTGAGGGCTCTGGTCCTCCCTGACTCCCTTTTATTGCTTCATAATAAAATCATATACATATACATATATATATATATATATATATAAAATGTACACACACAACACATCAAGCAACTCTAGAATCAAGTAGTAGATTCTAAACATCAACTCTACCAAAGAGAACACTCAACTACAGTTAGGGGGGGCACCGCTGTGTCTAGTACTGACCAAGGCTTCTGCCCACTGAAAGTAGCTTCTGAGCTGTGGTCTCTTACATTCTCCAGGCTTCAGTCTCTTAAAATAATGGGTTAAAGCTTATGGGGTCTGCCCGAGATGGAAACAGTTACAAGGACTAAGTGAATAGAAAACTGTTTTGGGTCAGATTTTTTTTTTTAAATATTTTATTTTTGGGAGAGATAAAAGCACAGAGGAACACCAGAACACTGGCACAGCTCTGGCTTATTGTGGTACGGGGGATTGAACCTGGGACTTCGGAGCCTTAGGCATGAGAGTCTCTTTGCATAACCACTATGCTGTCTACCTCTGCCCAGGTCAGATATTTCTAAGAACCAGAGCATCACTCTGACATGCAGTGCCAGCCAGGGCCAGGACTCGGACCTCACGTCCCCAGCTCCAGCACTGCACAGCCCAGGCTGCTCATCTTAAATTTTTGAAAATTCCTTGGGAGTCAGGCGGTAGCACAGCGGGTTAAGTACACGTGGTGCTAAGCACAGGGACCAGTCTAAGAATCTGGGTTCGAGCCCCCGGCTCCCCACCTGCAGGTGAGTCGCTTGACAGGCGGTGAAGCAGGTCTGTAGGTGTCTATTTTTCTCTCCCCGTCTGTCTTCCCCTCCTCTCTCCATTTCTCTCTTTCCTGTCTAACAACAACATCAATAACTGCAATGATAACAACAATAAAAAAAAACAAGGGGAAATAAATTAAAAAAAAATTTTTTTTGAAAATCCTTTTGGGACTTTTCCAGATTTGCCTGTTGTTTCCTAAAACCTCAGCAAGAGTAATCCTGGACTCCTTTTATTTTAGCATGAGATTATGTGGAAAACTCAGAATACAAAGCAAACTCTTATTAGTGAGTGGGAGAACCAGTGTCACTTTGCCATATGGGTGGCTGGGAGTTAAACCGAGGGCCTCATTCTTGAGGCTCTAATACTCCACCCACTGTGCCACTCCCCAGAGGCCACCAGAGCAAACGTGAGTAGTTTGCAGCAGCACTGAATGCCTCACTTCCCTGCAGCCCTGTTTATATTGACATACTTCTAGGGAGAGGTTCAACAGCATTCACCCAAGTTCATCTCAATTTTAAAAGATGCCTGAGCAGAACTACCACTAACTAAATCAAACCTCCACTATCACCCTGCAGATAGTACTGAGTCCTTAGATTTGCCCAGAACCAGACTGGGCCAGATACTATCAACACAGCATAGTGTAACCATCCCCAACCCCCCCCCCCCAATCCGACTTCCATGAAACACCATTGCTCAGGGACACACAGACGGGACAGAAGATAGTGTGTGGAGGCGAACCAGACAGGGACCAAGCTGTTTTCTGTGTCCCATATTAGGCAGCCAGAGAAAAACTCATGGAAGTGCAATGCCAGTTCTCGGGTGGATGCTAGTCATCTTCGACAACAGAATCAATGGCGTAAGAATATAGACTTAGTTGTAGTTTTCCTGTCTCAGTCAGATATAAGCACTGGGTCACAAAGAATCTGAGAGCTCACCCAACTGGAGCCCAGCAGCCAGGGAAGTGGGTGGATGCAGAGGGCAGGACCTGCAAACATAAGGTCTCAAGTTCAATCCCCAACATGGCATGTGCCAGAAACGCTCTGGTTCTCCTTCATCTCATTTACAAATTCTCGGGGGGGGGGGGGGGTTGTCCCTCATTTTTACCCCATCACCATCCACATAAAGACTAATAATAATCATGTGCTAGTGAGAACCAGTCAGTCATTCTTTGGATTTGAGCAGATATACAAAGAAATGGTGAAAAAAACAAATTTCAATTGGGACAGGAAAGTAACAATGTTGTTGAAGCCACGGGGTTTTTAACATTTCTTTAAAAAAATTTTTAAATTTTGATTTCTTTTGTCATCATTCTTTTATCATTGGATAGAGACAGCCAGAAATTGAGAGGGAAGGGAATGAGAGAGAGAGAGAGAGAGAGAGAGACACCTGCAGCCCTGCTTTACCATTTGCAAAGCATTCCTCCTGCAGGTGGTGACAGAGGCTCAAACCTGAGCCCTTGTGCCCTGTAACATGTGCGCTCAACCAGGTGCGCCATTACCCACCCCCCAAATATTTTTATTTCTCAATGGGAGATACACCAGATCATCATCCAACTTTGGCTTACAGTGGTACTGGGGACTGAACCTGGGACTTCCTAGCCTCAGGTATGAAAAAATCTTTTTGCCTACCCATCACGCTCTCTCTCCCTAGCCCAGCCAGTTTTCAGTATGGCTAGAAACTGAAGTCTGACCAGTCCGCGCAAAGCCTACCTCTTCCTTACAAGTTAGTCATACTGACTGGCTTAGTGACTACTACAAGGGTCATCAGGAGTGGGTGTCTACCACTTCTCAAATAGGGAAAGCCCTGTATCTCAAACTAGCAAAAAAAAAAAAAAAAAGTAAGTTTATAACTAAAGTGGATTCATGCGAGAAACTCCACTGGGACAGAAATTTATGGCCACCCACCTGGGTTGTTTGTTCAGTATAATCCTCCCTTCTCTTTTTCTTTGGTATTTGCAAATCCCACTTACAATAAAGAAAACTTTCTCTGATGTTTATCTAGAGTTGAATGTCAAAGTTGACACCACCCCTCTTCTCTTCCAGGACCAAATAAAGAATCCAGACACAAATCCAAACAAGAACTCTCTTACAGCACCCTAAGTTGAAAAACCATTTATTTCACAGGAAAGAAAAAGGTGACCCAACTCCACGGTCTTGTCAAAAAGACTCAGGAGTGGTGACAGTCTCACCAAATCATTCCCAAATGCGCGACACCCACTGGAAGCAGGAGAGAGGGGGTAGTAACTGCCCCCCACACAGTTTCTGCACACAGTGAGGTCTGCTGGGAGAACAGAACACGAATGGGAAACTACAGAAGAATTGAACGACAGGAAAAGGGGAGGAGAGGAGAGGAAGAGGAAGAGGAAGAGGAAGAGGAAGAGGAAGAGGTGGTCTGAACTTAGCAAGGTAAATTAAGGTCCACGGTTCCTGAGGGACTGAACGCACAGAGCCGAGAACGTCCCGGAGATGGGGTACCACGAAAGGTGTATTCTCATGCACAACCGCAGCGGGGAATTTCAGCCCACACACATCCCACCTGAAAGAGAGCACAATACAGGGGCTTTACAGAAAAGCTCAAAAGGGCTTCCCACTTTCAAGAACATTTACTTGACACCCTTTAAGTTCAACTTGTACCCATGCCCACAATAACAGTAATCTCTAAAAGTGAGAGAATAGGGTCATCCTGATACTCGGAATGGCTCTAAAACTGTGGCACTAGATAAGTGAGGCTTCGATGAAGAAGTGTTCCAAGTTGAACTCCTGAAATTCATAGAGTATTACAAGCCAGGAAATTAAAAAGAGCTTGAAGACTAGAGATGGTTCATCTAGACCAGACCGGGCCTTCCTCTAAATAAAGCAGGATCTCTTTCAGGAGAGTAGTCAGACATATTGCACGTCTCCTAACGTGAACATTCTGTAGAAGGAAGGTCCCCATCGTAAGTTTCACTGTAGGTCAGGACAAGGAGAAAGGTTCAGTCTGTCTCTGGAGTAAAAAGCCAATCCAGGCGTTAGTTACTATGAGGTCCACGTGAAAACCACCGTCTCAGCAACAGCAGCACTGGCTGAACAAACAGAGACCCGAGGACATCTAGCTACCTACGGAAGGGACTAAGGCAAGTCGGTGTGGGGTGTGGCGGTGTACTGCACCAAAGTCAAAGACTTCGGGGTGGGCGCCGAGGGAGGGGTCAGGTCCTGGAACATGATGGTAGAGGAGGACCAAGTGGGGGTTGAATTGTTCTGTGGGAAACTGGGAAACGTTACCCATGTACCGGTGAACTGTAAACCATTAATCCCCTAAGAAAAAAAACCAAAAGGAGGCAGTTATGGGCCTTCATATCCTTCAAGTTTTTCAGTCCTATCACTCATTATCTCTTATGCAGTGAACCTGGCAAAGCAAATACCTCCTCCCTCCCTAACTGCAAATCGGACTGAAGTTTCACTCACCCTGTCATTACAGGCTTACAGATCAATGGTCATGCCTGGGACCCACTTGGGCATTCAAAACAAAGGGTAGTCTTAATACCCACAGCCCAAAGCTGGCCCACCTGCCTGAGAAGAAAACATATTCAAACAAAGCGAAATGGACCCAGAGGGAAAAGCTAGGGGGACTCAAGAAGTAGTAGGTGCTTGGTTTTGTTACCCGACTCTGGCTTATAGAAGTGCCAGGAACTGAACCTGGGGCCTTTGGAGCCTCAGGCATGAAAGGCTTTTTTTGCATAACCATTATGCTATGCTGTCTCCCCAGCCCAGTGGTTCAGTAACAGTAAATAACCAGAACTATGGTCATGAAGGGAGGGAGAGACGCTTAAGGCAAAGCTCCCGTCATCATTAGCAGAAGGCAAAACTAGCAGGTCTGTGAGCCCTTGAAGAATGGAGAGGATGCCTCATCTGGCACTAGTGGGGGCAGCAGACAAGCTCTTACAGGACAATTTGGAAGACAAAGCAACAGAATGCTAAGCATTCATTCTCATTCCATTTAGGGAATTAACCTCAAATGAATGGAAATCCGGGAGTCTTGAGTCTTGAGTCTAGGCTCCAGAGTTCAAAGCAGACGGGGAAGTTTCTAGTTGTAAAAAAAAAAAAGCTAGCTTCCCTACTCCTCCCTTCCCTAACTTGGCAGCTCTTAAGGGATGAGCTATTCAAGAACGTCAGGAGTACACACACACCCCCTCTTCCCGCCCCAGATTAAGATGACAGTTCTGGTGGTTTCCAGTTGACTGGGATCTAAGCAGTGATGATCAGTTTAATAATGAGGTCGGGATTTTATTACAGGTCATCTGACCTTTTACATAGCACAAATCAGAACAGGAAACTTGCAGACCTTAATGATGTCACACAGAGAATTTTCAACCAAGGCTCTAAGAAACAGCGCACGTGTCCTGGGTTCAGCTCAATCACAGCAGAGGTGTGACCCACTAGTCATCACGCCACTCTCTGCTTTTCCAGGCAATAAACAGAATCAGACTGATTCCCAGTAGTAAGAGCCCTGGAAAAACAGCCACAGGCAAAGATGGTTTACATTAAGCACTCAGGACCTCTTTCTCCCTAGGCTTTGAACCAGGCTGGTATCATCCTCACCCTGACCCCGCAAAAGCAAGCAAGCAGGGCAGCCTAGCTGAAGCTTTTAGGCTGCGGCAAGGCAGCAAAACCACCACAGGGGACTCCCCACCGCTCTCACCTCCAGCTTTAAAAGGCTGAGTACCGCGCCCGATCCGCATACTGCTCCCGCTCATACCGGGCCATGTCGTACAGGGAATTCCGCGCAGCCGCTGAAGCTTGGGACAACTCACTCTCATGCCCGTAACCGTAGCCCTCGCCAACAGAGGGGACCGGGCCTGTAGCGCGACGCAGGGGGCTCCGATCCCGCCCGTAATATGAAGAGGAAGCTGCAGTCACAGCCGCAGCAGCTGCCGCAGCAGCAGCTGTGGCGGCGGCCGCTCCTGAGGTCGGCAACAGGTGTCTATCGTAGGGATCGAGAGAAGTGGACGTGAGGTGACCCATGGCTGTGTTCTGGACTTGTGGCAGCTGGGACAGGGTCTGCTCTGCGTAATTATACGCGGAGGCAGCTGCAGCTGCCACGGCCTCATAGGAGCGGGCAGCACGGCAGCGCTTGTAGTAGGCCTCGAGCGCTCCGTACGCGTTGTTGTAATACAACGAGTCCCCATAGCTCATGCTGTAAGGCGTGCGCACCGCTCCATACTGCTCGTTATATTGCTCGGTAAAGTCGGCCACTCGGCCCGAACGATCTACCGGACACTCTTTGGACCAGTGCCCCTCTTTCCCGCACCGATAGCAGCCGCTCTGGTCTCCCATCCCGGGCGCAGTCCTAAGCCGGCTGGTGGACAACTGCACGTGCATTCGTTTGCCTTGAAGAAACAGACGCAAAAAGGGTTGCGATCACTCTTAGACAGAGCCCCAGCCCCACCCCAGGCGCTGGTCACAGCGGCTTACCTACAGAGTGTGCGGGCAGGCCTCACTGCCCAACCGATTTTAAAAATACGCAAAGAAACAAAAGGCCAATAGTGAGCTGGTTTCAGGCAAAAGACCGACTAGATGAAGAGAGACTGAACCCTAGTTAATTCCAGCTTAAGGCTCAGTGAACTACTCACTGAAAAACAAGCAAAGGGAGACCTCCTCTTTGAAGTAAGTGCGGACAGATGCTCCACCCTGTGGTCCAGTAAGAAAACGGGGGGGGGGGGGGGGGTGGGGTGGGGTGGTGGTGCTCCACAAGACGACACCCAGTCCTCCCTCCAAACCCAGAGGCTTTCTGTCACTGAGCAGGAGACGCCACCCAGCTGGCTGCTTGCTGCGGCAGTCGGGCCACCCCGGAACCAGAGAGGACAAGGCTGACAAGTGACTGTGAGGGAGTCGTGGTTGGGCGGAGTAGCCGAGTTTAAGAGTGTCAAAGAAAGACTTTTCTCCATTTGTTGTTGTTGTTGTCATCATTTTTATTATCGTTGCCGTTACTGCTGGGTAAGACAGAGAAACTGAGAGGGGAGGGGAGGGGAGGGGAAGACAGACACCTGCAGACATGCTTCACCACCTGTGAAGCGACGCCCTCTGCAGTTGGGGAGTCATGCCAGTCCTTAACCCACTGCGCTACCACCCAGCCCCGACGACTGATTTTTTTTTTTTACTTTATTATTTTGTATTCGATAGAGACAGAGAGAAATCGAGGGGAAGGGGAGACAGAGATGGAGAGAGACAGAGACATCTGCAGCCCTGCCTCACCACTCGTGAAGCTTTCCCCCTGCAGGTGGGGACCAGGGGGGCTTGAACCTGGTTCCTTGTGCACTCAACCAGGTGCGCCACCACCTGGCTCCCCAATGACTGAATTTTTACAGAAAGAAAATTATTACTGTTAGTGCATTAAGCTTCAACCAAATGAAAGTACTTTTTCGTCATCAGCTAGGGATCTGACAACAGAAGACTCTTGTTTTATGGTGTTTTGCCAAAAATCATAATCTGTCTACTGGAAATCAATATTACTTCTGAAAACTCAACAAAAGGACATTGTAAAATGAGCTGGGAGATTGCTGTATTACAGCAAAGGACTTGCACGTCAAGCCCCGGCTCTACCATACATGCCGGAGCTCAGCAGTGCTCGGCTCTCCCCTCTATTAAAGATTTTGTTTTACTTTGGATACAGAGAAAAGCAGCGGAGAAGGAAGAAGATATAGAAGGACAGAGAGAAAGACACCAACAACACACCCTGTAGGGGGGATTAGGGGCTTGAACTAGGGGCCCTTGTGCACTGTAATGTGTGCACTCAATCAGGTGTGCCACCACCTGGCCCCTTGTCTCTCCTCTTAAAAAACTATTCTTGGGAGTCGGGCGGTAGCGCAGCGGGGTTAAGCGCACGTGGCACAAAGAGCAAGGACCGGCGTAGGGATCCCGGTTCGAGCCCCCGACTCCCCACCTGCAGGGGAGTCGCTTCACAGGCGGTGAAGCAGGTCTGCAGGTGTCCGTCTTTCCCCGTCTTCCCCTCTCTCCATTTCTCTCTGTCCTATCCAACAACAATAAAACAACACGGGCAACAAAAGGGAATAAATAGTAAAAACTATCCTTTAAATGTCTTTCCCCTATTTACTGGACAGAGAAAGCCAGAAATTGAGATGCAGGAGGAGGTAGAGAGACAGAGACCCCTGCAGCCCTGCTTCACCACTTGTGAAGCTCTCCCCCTGCAGATGGGGACAGGAGCTTGAACCCATGTCCTCGTGCATTCTAACAGGCGCTCAACCAGGTGCGCCACCACCCAGCCCCCTTCTTAACGTTTCCAGACCTCTTCACCAAAGCGGTTTGGCCTAACAAGACTGACCAACTTACTACCTACCAGTAAGCTAAATTCCATCCAAGACTTTCCAATGAATGTGGCTCCGATGCGGACTGAGTGTGGAGACATCCAAGAGGCCAATGGGCAGAGTCAGGAACAAAGTGAGAAACACATCAAGCACTTCAGCCCTTTTAAAGTGCTAGCCTATCCCCCCCGCGGCAACCAACAAAACCGGACAAAGCAAGTGCAAGCAAGGCACCAGCCTCACGTGTTCACACTGCACATGGGGCGCCCAAAGGCCATCAAGGATTTGTAGATCCCAAAGGGGGGGGGGGGGGAGTTAGGTCTCTTTAAAAACCTGAAAATTGTGTGCAGTGCCTGGAGAGCTGGATGTAAAAGGCAGGAGGTGCTCGGTTTAACCCCTGACATTCTCTGTGCCAGAGTGACGTCTTACCCAAGTTTTCTTTTGATGGTAAATAAACTAAAAGTAGGTGCCTCTTAGATGGACAGTGGAGAGATCCTATCATACACGAAGGACCCCCAGGACAGACAGACACTGCTCCTCTCCCCGTACAGGCAGGCACAGCCGGCAGTTTACTGGACGGTACGTTAAGGGAGCGGCTGTGGGAGGAGGGAAACCAGCCGAACCCAGCAGCCACAGGCAGCACCTGAGGTCCAGACGCCAGGCCCGGTGGGTGCTCGATCAATCGGCTGACTCGCCCTCCGCTTACACGGTAACCTCCACCCGTGAACACCATGGCTCCTCTCACACTGGGTTAACAAGGCTGCCCCAAAAGTAGCTCCCATGTCAGAGACCCACAGGAGAACCTTTGCTCCCAATTAAGTTGTTGACAGAAAGTAATTCTCAGCTTACCAATTAAAAAAACAGAGAGAGAGAGAGAGAGAGAGAGAGAGAGAAAGGGAACAAACTAGACCTAAGAGACCCGGGCCGCGTAGCAGCGCACAGCCGCCCAGCACCCGCGCCCCTAAGGGGGAGCCCAGGGGAAGGCGCATCGGCGCCCAAACAGCAGAGAAAGCCGCTCTCCGCCCGGGATACAGGGAAGAGGAAACAGGTCTGCAAGTGTTGGAGGAGGTGTTCCAACCACAGGGGACCCGGAGGAGGAGCGAGGGCTCAGGAGCTCGCCAGGGTCACCGCCCCCAGCCGCCCTGGCAGCTTCCACCTTAAAGGAGACCCCGCGATTACCATCAAGTCGCTTCCTCACCCGCGCCCCGACCCATCTCCAGACAGCGTCTCTTTACCACGGATGTCACCCAACTCTCACTGTCGTCCCCTGCTCGGAAGCGCCCGGAAGCCGCCTTTTAGCTGGAGAACGCTCTGGTCCTCCGAGCGAAAAAAAGGCAGCGAGCGCTGCCGCCCCGCACCGGCATCTCGGGGCATCTCGGGGCCGCCGGCCTTCTGCTGCGGCCACGATCCAGATCACAGATCGCGGCTCGCTCATTCGCTCAGCGACCGGGGCGGGGGTCCGAGAGGCTTCAAACAAGGGGCTCCCGCCGCCTGAGGCAAAGGCTATAAAAACCCCACCAACCGTCCGGACGGCCCCATCCGCTCCGCTCCGCTCCGGCCTCGCCGCCGCCGCCGCCGCCTGCCCCGCACCCCGCGCCCCCTCCTCCCCGCACCCCGCCTGCGCCCGAGGGGGGGGGGGGCTTCACCTTGAAACTCGGTGTTGTCGAGGCCCCGGATGGCCTCCACCGCGTCCTCGGCGCGCTCCATGTGCACGAAGGCGTAGTCTTTGACGATGTCGCACTCGATGACCGGCCCGTACTCCTCGAACTTGGCGCGCAGCTCCTTGTTGGTGCAGGTGGGGCTGATGTTGCCCACGTGCAGCTTGGTGGAGGTCTTGCTCTTGTTCTTGCTGGCCTCCACGTTGATGTTGACGCCGTGCAGCTTGTAGTGGTGCAGGTTGCGGATGGCGTCCTCGGCCGCCGTCTTGTCCTCGATGTGCACGAAGCCGTAGTTCTTGATGATGTCACATTCCAGCACCTTCCCGTACTGCTCGAACAGGGCGCGGATCTCCTGCTCGGTGGCCTCCCGGGGCAGGTTGCCGATGAACAGCTTCACCATCTCGGACGCGGCCTGGGCAGGGACAGACAGACAAAGGTCTCTCTCTGGCGGGAGCCCCCGGCCCACAGCACGCGCCCGGCGGGGCGGGGAGACGGCGGCACGGTCGGAGGGCTCCCGCCCGAGCTGAGGCGCCCCCGCCTCCCCGTCGCCAGACATTCGCGCACACGGGTCTCGTCTCGGGGGGGGGGGGGGGGCTGCCGAGCACAAAGGTCCCTCCCGCGGGGCGGGTTGGGGCCGGGCCGGGCCGGAGGGGGAGACGCGGGCCGGCCGACCCTGAGGGGAGCCGGCCCGGAGCCCGAGGGCAGCGGGCGGGCCGGGCCGGGCCGGGCGCGGCGGCCTCCTCGCGGGAGGGGAGGCCGTGGGGGAAGGGCCGCCCCGGGCTTCGCGGCGCGGCGCCGGGCACCCCATGCGCACGGCTCCCGGGCGGCGCGGAGGCCGCCGCCCCCGTGGCCTCCCCGCGAAGGCCCCCGGGCTGGGAGGGAGCTCCGGGGAGGGCGGACCGACACGGCCACGGGGCTCGGGATCGCTCACCCGCACGGGAAGCAGCAAAGCTCTTGCTCGCGGCGCCGACGCTCCCGACAAAACGCTAAGATGGCGGCGGCCGCAGCGGTGACTCTGGGTCGGGAGGGGCGGGGCCTCCGCCGCCGGATTGGCCACTCACCGCGGTCAGAGGCGGGCGCTCCCGCAGCTCCTCTTCCCGACTGGTCACCCCGCACGCCAATCACCTGAGGGGCCGGTAGAGGCGGGAGCGTCAGGAAGCCCGAGCTCTCGGCACGGAAGCCAATGAGCACCAACCTGCGAGGCCGGGGCCGCCGATTGGGCGAGAGGTCGGCGAGGAGGCGGGACGGCAGCCCCGGGCGGCGCGGCGGGGTCCGGCCCCCCATCAGGCTGAGCACGGCGCGGTCGCGGCGGCCGTCTGCAGCTCCGGGGCCTCCGGGGCGGCGGCGGCGGCTCGGCGTCGTCTCCACGTCCAGCGCCCGCACGCGCAGGCGGCCCCGCACTCCGTGGGCCTCCGCTGCCGGGTCGCTCCCGCCAGCCTCTCGGCCGCCCCCCCCGCCCCGCAACCCGGCCGCCGAGGGCAGCGGCGCGCGGACCCCACAGCCGCGTTAGGAGCCGGGTGCCCCCACCCCGAGCGGGAGCCGCCGCGCCCGAGGGGACCCCCGCCCGCCCCCGGGGGAAAAGAAAAAGCGAAGCCGAGAAAGGGTTTTGTTTCGCTTTATTGGACGCCATCACCAGAGCTGTCAAGTTTCCAACCTTCCTTCTAGCACCGACCTCGGCGGGCAAAGCCCCGGACAAGGCGCTCTAAACACAACGACCGGGAGCCGGGGGTCTTGCCCTGGCTGCGGGGCTCCGCGTGACCGCACGCCCAGCAAGCAGGGGCGCCCGAGGGGTGTGGACGTGACAGACCGAAAGCCGGCCCCGCGGCTACTCCGCGGTGGGCAGCGCAGCGCCTGAAGGCCAAAGCTCGGCCATGCCGCTGACCCCGGGCCGCCGACAGGGCCGAGCCGCGTGTCAGCTGTGGGCGCCCTCTGGGGGCCAGCGCCGTCCTTCCGGGGGTGGGACGCTCACGGCTCCTTTCATTTTCACTCCCCCCCCCCCTTTTTTTCTTTTTAACCGGAGCCCAGCTCAACTCTGGTCTGTACTGGTGTGGGGGATCGAAGCTGTAACTGCGGAGCCTCAGGGCATGATCTCTGCGTGACCATCTACCTTCGCCCATTTGGCGTCTCAATAGCCAACGCATATGAAGCCAACTCATTCTCATTTTTTTTTTTTTTTTATGAATGAAGTAGGAGGGTGGGCGGGAAAATGAAACGAAGGAGGTGCACACCAGAGCATCACTGGCACATGTAACAGCGAGGGCTGAGCCCAAGACTCAGACCTCAGTTCACTAGAGCCACCCAGGAAGTCCGTGCACACCACGCCCTAGCCCCATCTAAATGCCTGATTTCCATCTGAAAGCCCTCTAGCGCTTTGTTGTACTTTGCAAGCTCATCCAACTGATTAAAGGACACTAAATTATTCTCATTTTAGAGCCCACTGCGACTGGAAAAATCTCACTCCTCATACCCCATGGGATTCTTGCCAGAACCTCCCCATCCTCTTTTAAAAGTCTCTTTATGTCCCTAACCAACTGTGCTCCTGCACATTCTTTTTGTCTGGAGCTCAGCTGTGCCGCATTGCTCCTTGCCAGGTGCGATCCAGTCTCAAGACTGCACAACCTCAATCGTGTGCTTTACCACCTCAAGCTCCTTCCAAATATACTTACCATGCCAGCTGAAGTCCTGTCTGTGTGCTTGTCTTCTGCCTCCCACCCGTCCTCCCTCCAGCAAAGACAGCCATCCCTTGTTCTGTGTCCTCAGTGTGAGGGGCAGCTGGTACACAGTGTACATGCTGAAATGTTTGTTGACTAAATCAACAAAAGGTTGAAGGAATGCATGAGTCGATTTAGCGATAGCCAAAAGCTGAGCAATGGCTGACGGGACTTCAGTCGTCATCACCTTAAGAACATGAACAGTTGCTAAAACCAGGGATATTAATATGCCTTAGCCACTCTTCCTCAAAAGATGCTTAAGGAGTAACCTGTACTACAGCTTTAAAAAACTATTCTTTTATTTGGGTAACTATTTGACAGATCGTAATAAAGCGCATACATTTACAAATCGATGGATTACAGAGTGTCCTTACACTTGGCCACAACGGATGAAAGCCATTCAGACTTATTAACAGCAGTGAAAAAGCAGCAAAGCGTGACTCCAGCACATGCAATGGCAGGGAGCAAACTCGGGATCTCATAACTCCCGAGGTCCATGCACACACCCGCCCCCAAGCTGGCGGAACTTGTGTTTTGGGTCTCTAGGGTTACCCCACTTGACTAATGCAAAATGAAGCTTCAGACAGAGCTCCCCCACCACCAAGGCCACTGGTGGCTTCGGTGCCCGCGCCGCTCCCTGCGCCGCTCCACTTGTAGCAGCTTTCTCCGCTCCTCCAACACCTACTTTCCCTTCTTTTTTTAAAGACATTTTATTAATGAGAAAAGGAGGGGAGAGAGAAAGGACCAGACAGCATTCTGGTGCATGTACTGCCAGAGACTGAACTTGGAACCTCATGCTTGAAAGGCCAATGCCTTATCCACTGCGCCATCTCCCAGAACTTTTTTTTCCCCCCAGCCAGAACACCGTTCAACTCTGGCTTATGGTGGTGTGGAGTACTGAACCTGGGACTTCGAAGCCTTAGGCACAAGTCTCTTTCCATAACCATTCTGCTATCTACCCAAGCTGTCTTTTACCTGCAGCACTGAGATCCAAAGGCTTGAATCTAGGTCCTTAGGTAGTGTCTGTAGCTGGTCTCCACCCAGCCAAGTCTCATCTAGGATTAAAGACGGCTCCATGTTTACCCCTTAGGGCTGGGGAGATAAGATGACTATGCTAAAAGAACCCCCCCCCCAGGACTCCGCTTCCTTCAGCAATGGCTTACTACTGGTGCTGGGGACTGAACCTCAAAGCCTCAGGCCTGGAATGCACTTTGCAGAACCTACAAAGCTATCTATCTCCCCAGCCCCTAAAAGACTTCTCTTAGCAAAAGTCCCAGGTTCAACCTCTAGCACCACCATAAACCAAAGTTGAGCAGTGTGATTTGGTTAAAAACAAGAAAGCAAAAAAAAAAAGTTCGCTTCTTAAAAACCATTAAGGGAGGGCTGGGCGGTGGTGCAGCGGGTTAAGCACACACGGCCCAAAGCACAAGGACCAGCGTGAGGATCCCGGTTCGAGCCCCCAGCTCCCCAACTGTGCGGTGAAGCAGGTCTGCAGATGTCTATCTCCCCCCCCCCCCCTGTCTCTCTGTCCTACCCAATAACGACAACAAGGGCAACAAAGGCAAAAAAATAGCCTCCAGGAGCAGTGGATGCCTAGTGCTGGCGCGAGTCCCAGCAATAACCCTGGAGGCCAAAAAAATAATAAGGGTATGTAAATTTGAAACACCTGGGGCCAAAAAGAGGCCTTGCGTGCAGCTCTCTGCACAGCTTAAAATCTCAGCACCACGTAGGAGGTGCCAGGCAGGACACCAGGGGCGTTACCCGAGCTGTGTCCCTCCTTCCCTGTTCTTCTGAACGGAAAAGCTACGTGGGAGCAATGACAAATGTTACCAGTTTGGCTAGTCAAGCAGCACAGCTGGACAGTGTGCTGCTCTGCCAGGTTTGCGATTCAGGTTCAAGGCCAGGACCCACCTCGCTGAAGGAAACTTCGGTGCTGTGGTCGTCAGTCTAACAGTGATACAAAAAGAATCTCAGGCCTGAGTGAGGCTCCATCTTGTCACCACCAACTGGAGACTGAGACTGAATGGGCTGTTTTAAAAGCAACTTGAAACATGTGTGCCATTGATTCTTAATCTGGCCAAGTTCCTAAAAAGGTATTTGTTCATGGTCCGGGAGGTGGCCGGGTAGTAAAGCTTTGGTCTCTCAAGCATGAGGTCGGTCCCGGAAGCACATGTGCCCAGTCCCGGAAGCACATGTGCCAGAGTAATGAATGTCTGGTTCATCCTCTCTCCTCCTATCTTTCTCATAAATAAATAAAAATTTTTTTAAAGTTATTTGTTCAAAGTAATTTAGAAAGCTAACATTCAGGGCTGATGCGGTGGTGCACCTGGTTAAGCGCACGTTACAATGCGCAAGGACCAAGGTTCGAGCTCCCGTGCAGGGGGAAAGCTTTCCAAGTGAAGTAGGGCTGCAGGTGTCTGTCTCCCTCTCTATCTCCCCCAACTCTCGATTTCTGTCTATTCAATAAATATAGGAGTCGGGCAGTAGTGCAGCGGGTTAAGCGCACATAGCACAAAGCTTAAGGACCGGCATAAGGGTCCGGTTCGAGCCCCCAGTTCCCTACCTACAGGGGAGTCGCTTCACAAGCGATGAGGCAGGTCTGCAGGTGTCTATCTTTCTCTCCTCCTGTCTTCCCTGCCTCTCTCCATTTCTGTCCTATCCAACAACAACATCAATAGCAACAATAATAATAACCACAACAAGGGCAACAAAAGGGGAAAAAAGTAGCCTCCAGGAGCAGTGGATTCGTGGTGCAGGCACCGAGCCCCAGCAACAACCCTGGAGGCAAAAAATAATAAAATAAAATAAAGGTAATAATAAAGAATTAAAAAAAAAAAGCTAACATTCTCTTGGAGCCAGCCAAGCAGAAAGATATATTCCAGCTGCAGATTTTGAACAAAAGGTTATACAATGCATGTTAGTCCACGTACACAGAAGCCAGAATTCATCTTAGGAAAATGAAGGGCAAATCCAAACTATTACTTTCACACATTTAGGAGTATTCTTATTCACACACATAATTCAATCCCTGGTCAAGAAACTGGGTTACGGGAAATACTTTCATACCTGGGGCTCCAAAGTTCCAGGTCCAATCCCTGGCACCACTATAAGCCAGAGCTCAGCAGTGCTCTGGTTTAAAAACAACAACAAAAGAAAAACAGTATAGCCTATGGCTGGGTCAGAGCTTGCTGGGCGGGCCTCCATCACCACCGCCAATTTCCACACCCTCCGCTTCCTTACTGTCTCTTGCAAATCCCCTAGGCCAGATAGTAACTCCCTTCATACCCAGAGAAGGTGGTCACAGGAGACATACTCCTAGTCTTATCTGAGACCAGATGTCCCAAACTTGGCTCAAGTGGCCTGATAGCAACAGATGATACTTACAACAAACCCACGGCTGGACCGGCACGATAGCTCGTCAGTAGGTGCTCAGCCCGTGCCCGCCCGAGGCCCAAGCCCAGTTCCTTACAAGTTGAAAGATGCTTCAATGACGCACTCTGACTCCCTACCTCTATACCTTCTGTCTCCTTATGGGGGGGGGGGGGGGAAGAGGCCCACCCACGCTTTTAGTGTTATTCATATATGCAAGTCACACCCAAAGCCAAAGGCTCACTCAGGCATGTCTGCCACCAGCCATGCCAATGTCCCCAGGATGTCCTAACTCCTAATGTAACTATCATCCTGCTATCTATCTACCTGGCCCAGTTCTAACTCCTTATGCCTAAGGTGGCAAGCATTGAAAAGCAGCCCTTGGTCCCCACCTGCAGGGGAAAGCTTCACCAGTGGTGGAGCAGAGTTGTAGGTGTCTCTCTCACTCCCTATCACTCCCTCCCCGCTCAATTAATGACTGTTTCTATCAAATAAATAATAGCAAAAAATAAAAATGGGGGAAGAAAAAAATGTGTCCACCAGGAGCAGAGGAATCCCAAAGGTGTGAAGCCCCAGCAGGAGAAAAAGGGGGGGGGGGAGGAAAAAAAAAACCTTATGGCATGTACCTATTACAGCCTTTGTAAGAGTACCTATAAAACACTACCTTAAACTTTCTACATGCTGGGGTCGGGCGGTGGCGCAGCGAGTTAAGCGCACATGGCAGAAAGCGCAAGGACCGGCATAAGGATCCCGGTTTGAGCCTCCGACTCCCCTTCTGCAGGGGAGTCACTTCACAGGCGGTGAAGCAGGTCTGCAGGTGTCCGTCTTTTTCTCCCCGTCTTCCCCTCCTCTCTCCATTTCTCTGTCCTATCCAACAACAGCACTGACAACAACAACGATAAACAAGGGCAACAAAAGGGGGGGGGGGGAGAAGTTTCCAGGAGCAGTGAATTCGTAGTGCAGGCACCGAACCCCAGTGATAACTCTGGAGACAAAAAGAAAAAAGAGATTTTTCCTACATGCTGCCCATCTTCCCTATTACCCAGACTCTATTTACATAGCCTACAAGTCCCTAACTCTAAGAAATGTATTCCCATCATGTACTGTCACCCTATTTTAGAGCCAGCTTCCTTAGCTGGATAGGATGAGACTGACTGAAGCAGCAAGTCTCACTGCCTTTGGGAGGTCGGAACTGAAGGGCCTGGGGACAAATGCCAGGCTGACACTTTCAGGAAAAAGGGGCAGGCCCCAGGCCTACCCAGGACTTTGAGAAGGTGCAATTCAGTCTAGTCCATAGGAAAGAGCTGTCTGCCGAGGCTAGCGTCTCTTTGGGTCTGGCTCCAGAAACTGTTTATTAATTTATGTTTCCACTCCCACATCAATCAGAGGGCTGTGGGTACGTACTGCCACACAGCGTGGTATGGGAGATGGGCGCGGCCAGATTTGGGGTGGTTCTCGTCACCAGCATTAACAGGGTGCTCTGAGCAGAACGAAGCTCCAAGGTGAACCATCTAAAATGTTTCTAATCTGGTGCCATGGCAGCAGGAAAAGCCTTCCAACTCCACCCTTCGACTTCTCTTTGGGAGGTGGCACAGAAGGTACAGACATGTGCTCATGAGGTCCCGAGTTCCATCCCCGACCATGCATGCAGCAAGCGATACGGTGGTGTTCTCTGGTTCTACCAAAATAATAATAATTTTAAAAAAAAGTCTTTAAAAAAAGAAGAAAAGGTTGGGCAGGGAGCAGTAAAAAGTCCCACATGCATGAAGCTCCAGCTTCAGATCTGTCCAACGCAAGTCAAGCAGTGAGGTGACTGGTGCAGAAGTTCCAATCCCCACCTCCTTTCCCCAGAGCACACTAACTCCCTTTCCACCCTCCCACTCACTCACACAACCATCACCAGCAAAGTATGAGGAGTGAACTATGGAATCAACACAAGTCATGTGATTTAAACTTCAAGAGGGGAGGGGATCCTCAACAATGAAAAAGCAAGAATGAAAGCGACATTTAGTCTCGTAGCTCCTTCTGGCTTACACCGAGCAAGAGGGCTGAGGACCTGCGAATAATCTGTTGCTAGTGATGACCACAGGCCACTCGTTTAAGAAGTTTTCCACAGGATGCATGGGGTTGGGTCAGTGGCAGAACTCCCAGTAGAAAAAGGGCAGAAAGCCACAGTGACAAATATTAGATACACAGAGGCCCCCATCGCAGCCGCCCAGTGAACCCACCCTCCATCAGCAACCAGACCCAGGTCTGTGTCAGCGTGGTCCCGGACCACCCCAGCCTCGCTGCGGAAAGGTGGCGAGAGATGTCAAGACCTCTCTCCCGTTCTTCCCCAGTTCGGCCGAGAATTGAAACGGAGCAGCAGCAAAGCAGAGAAGAGCTACCAAGAGATCATGGCCCAGGGCTCCCGTTAGTACCCTCAAGCAAGAAAGAGCCCATGGTTATAAAGACCTATGCTTTAGAGAAGACATTTGGGGTAAACCACTGTTAAAAAGGAGGGGAAAAAAAGGTAACAAGGGCAACAAAAATGGGAAAAATGGACCTCCAGGAGCAGTGGATTCGTAGTGCAGGCACCGAGCTCGTGATAACCCTGGAGGCAAAAAGATGGAGACAGAACCTACTTGAACTCCAGCGCATGCGCACCTCTCCCCAAAACCACCTCCCAAGTCAGACCTCTAAAACACCTTTGCCCAAAGGAATCAATAAATAGGTCTTGTTATCACTCCCACCCACCCACCCACCCGGTCTTCTTCCGTTCACCCATCCTTGAGCTCAAGACTTGTCTTGTGCCCAGCTGGAAGCACCGTATTTCTGTCCAGGCGGTCTTCACCAGTCTCGGGGGGAAAGCATACCTCAGATCCCATGATACCTTCAAATAAAAACCCAGCAAGACGACATCTGAAAACCCTGAAGAATGGAGCCGGGGAGTCCCGGGGCAGGACGCAGGAAGGACACTCCAGGGAAATGTCCGACAGGCAAAACACCAACTCTGCGGCGAGAAGGCCCCACGACCTCTTTCCAGTCGGCCCCGTCCCTCCTCCTTTCTCCAACCAAATGGCAGTTACCGGACACTGACATCACCCCAACTCCACTGCCAGCTTCCAGTTCTGGATCCCAGTCCCAGCACTCACTTGAGCCCACTAGTCTCTGAACAACGAGCAGACCACTTCCCACTTCTCACTTGAGAAGCCAACCTCCGTGTCACCCCAGTGGAGCACACTTGTTTCCAGAGAGGTCGGGAAACCACTCAGTCACAGGTAGAGGGAGACGAGCAGTAAACTTGACTGCACTTTGGAGCAACTGATTTCTGTTAAGGGAACCCAAGCACTTTGGTCCGGACTCCTCTCTGAAGATGGCAGGCAAGCAGGACGGTGAACTAAAGCCCTGAGGCCTCACCCACCCTGAATGTCTGCCTGGATGTCAAACTGGCTCCTCTGAAGCTGAGTGCAATCAAGACAATGACAACCAGGTTTCCAAACTGCAAATCGCCCCAAGTTTTATTTGTAGTCCATACAAAAGGGGAAAAAAATCCAGGTCTTCCAATACCACCTACTTGGGGAGTGGGGACGTGGGACCGTGCCTGGCACTCAGTATCGGCTAAAACATCAGGGTCAGCGGGGATGTGGACGCACACGCGCCCCGACTGTCCCCAGAGGAGCTCCACCTCTACAGTCCACGAGGGACAAAGCCAGGCATCCCCGGGCTGCTGGCACTGCTTAGCGCACAGGAGACGGTTAGGCTACCCTTTCCTGGCCTCCCTCACATGTAAAAAGAAAAAGGCGTCGCCGACCTCAGTTGTCGGTTGCTTCCCCATCTAGACGACCTGGACCTTAAATATGGCGCACAAAAATAAAAAGAGCGGGGGGGGGGGGGGGGGGTCGGAGGGTAAAAATATAAAAGAAACTTCCATCCTGGGCAGATAGATGGGAGGCAGCAGGGAGGGGAAACCGCACATCTAGAGCCAGTAGCAAGACTGCTGCTGAGGCGAAAGGATGGAGGTTACTCGAAGGGTCGTCTCCTGGGAACGTCCCATAGGGTGAAGGGGACGAACAACCGAAAACGGCAGCGGTCTGGGCCAGTGCTTATCATCAATCCAGGTCTACCCCCACCCCACCTCTCCTCCCCTCCCCTCCTTGTGGAGTCCCACCCCAGGACGCCCCTACATGCGGCGCTGGTAGCCAGAGTGCATCTGAGCCGCCCGCAGGTAATCATTATAGGAGCCCGAATAGCGTGCGTAATCGGAATGGGCATCGGGCAGGCGACGGTAATCCAGCGAGGACTTTGTCGGCGAGCGGCGGAACGAGAGCTGCGACTCTGATAAACGGCGGTAATCAGAGAGCTCGGCTAAACGCCGGTCGGAACCATACCTAGTCGAGAGAAGAAGACAGTGTGTGAATGACACAATTGAGGGCAAGGCTCCGGGTGGGCGTGGGGAAGCTGCCAAGGGAGTTGGGATGGTGGGGCACGACTGCCTTCTGCAAACAGGACTTGGTCAGAAGGCTCATCACCCCACAGGGCAAGCGATCAAGCTTGGTTCAATCCAGTGGGAGACCAAGCCCACCACGGTAGCCGTCCCTTCTGAACTGGCCCAGGTGGATTCTGGTCTAAATTCCCAAACCACAAGCCAGCTATCCCACCCGTGGGTCCTGCACAGAAAGGTGGTTGGTTGTCAGCAGAACGGCGGACGAAAGCCAGGTCCTCAGCCCCCAGAGCGGCTGCACCCCACACAGCTCGCCTCAGCCAGTGAATGCCAATGGCACTACTCCCGCAAGCCCACCCACCAGAGCCCTGAGGATCCCGGGGGGGGGGGGGGGGGCTGTGGGCTCGCTCGGGGCACCAGTGCAGCAGGCAGTGGCCCCAGGGCACTCGGGCTAGCTCAGACGGGCGACACTTTTCCCAGAGCCTGCGCCACTGGACAAGCTCTCAAACACCACCCCCTCGGCCTCTGGGGCTCCAGTTCCCCCCATGCCAACCTCAGCCCCCAGCCCTATGCCCGGGGGGCATACAGTACCTTTTCGACATGACGACAGCCTTTTTGTAGGGATCGTCGTAGCTGGCCCGGGGTGGGGAGAGGCGGGTACGCTCATAGGGTGGCGGGGTGCTGTTGGCGTTGGCAACGGCCCCCTGGGACATGGACAGGTAGGCTGCAGACGGCTGACCTGCCCCATCGTAGGCACTGCCTGGCTGGCCACGGTAGGAGGCAGCAGCCTGGGGGTGCTGCTGGGCAGCATAGGAAGCAGCCAGCGAGGCAGACGACTGAGCGCGGTAAGGAGCGGCCAGGGTGGCAGACGCCTGAGCCCCATAGGCGGCTGCGGTGCCGTAGGAACCGGTGGCCGCAGCCGCCGACTGAGCCCCATAGGAGCCCGATAAGCCCATGGAGGCTTGTGCCCCGTAACTATTCAGCTGGGTCTGAACCACAGGCTGGGCGCCGTAGGAGCCAGCCATTGGGGTAGTGCCCTGTGCGGCGTAGGCGGCTGGCTGGCTGGCATAGGCCGCAGCCGCGGCTGGCTGGGCCACGTAGGCTGCAGGCTGGGAAGAGTAGGAGGCAGCCTGCTGGGCAGCATAGGGGGCAGACTGGGCACTGTAAGAGGCCGAGGGCTGGGCATTGTACGAAGCCGCCTGGGCCCCATAAGCTAGTGAGGAGGCAGCAGACTGGGCCCCGTAGGAGGCTGCCTGGGCCCCGTAGGAGCCTAGCGAGGAAGCTGCTCCCTGGGTGCCATAGGAGGAGGCAGCCGCCCGAACCCCGTAGGAGGAGGCGGCCTGCGCGCCGTAAGACGGCTGGCTGCCATACGAGGCGAGGGAGGAGCCCTGGGCCCCGTACGAGTTGAGCGAGGAGGAGGCGGCGGCCGCCTGGCCCCCGTAGGAGGAGAGGGCCGAGGCTGAGGCCTGGCCTCCACCGTAGGGGCCGAGTGAGGAAGCGGCTGCAGACTGGGAGCTGGGGCTGGCCAGCTGGCCCCGGTAGGGGGCCCCGAGGGAGACGGAGGGCTGAGCGCGGTAAGACGCTGCCTGGGCCGTCATGGGCTGAGTCCGATAACCGACGCCCAAAGAGGCAGAAGGCTGGGCCCTGTAGGCAGCTCCCAGCGACACGGAGGGCTGGGCCCGGTAGGTGGCTGGCTGGGCCGTCAGCGGAGCCACGTAGGAGGCTCGGGGAGGTGAACGGCGCAGGGGGCTGCGGTCGCGACCAAAGAAAGGTGGCGTGGGCTGGCGGGCCTGCCCATCAAAGCCAGCGGCGCTGCTGCCGAAAGCCTGCTGGTAGTCAAAAGTGGCCGAGAAGCCCCCAGTTCCAGGGAAGGCCGTGTCCCCAGCCCCCGGTTTCTTGGTCTTGTCCCCAGTCTGGACAGCCAGGCCGGGCCCCTTCTTCTGACCCTTGGTTGAGAGTTCCACGTTGATGCGCTTGCCCTTGACTTCTTTGCCGTTGAGCTGCGCGATGGCGGCTTTGGCATCTGCTTCCTTCTCCATGTGAACAAACGCGTAGTCTGATAAAGCAGCAGACAGAGGGTTAGCAATTAGGGGGGCAGGGCCCGCCACCTAGCGGGCCCCAGACTGGACACACAGCACCCAGCTGTTGCCAGCCACTCCCTGGCCTCAGACGTGGCTCCCACGGAACCAAGCTCCTCACTGCTGCCTGTGGTTTCCTCCCCAGCCCCGCGTCCCTCTGCCGCCTCATCCGACTTCCTGGTCAAAGACCAAAGGTGCGTTCTGCCACGGCAAAGGCTCCACAGCTCTTGTAAGAATAAACCAGCAGACAGAAGGTTTCAAAAAAGGATTTCTGAACAGCCAAGTGTCCTGTGCTCACCCAACAACACTGCTCGCTTTCAAGGCTTCACTCTCAAAAATCACACAGGATGACGACTTGTCAGTCCTAGCACAGACCACACCTCCGCCTGAGATCCAACTGGGGGGGGGGGGAGGGGGGCGGGTGGTGGCGCACCTGGTTGAGTACACGTTACAGTGCACAAGGACCCAGGTTTGAGCCCCCGGTCCCCACCCGCAGAGGGAAAGCTTTGCAAGTGTAAAGCAGGGCTGCAGATGTCTCTCTGTCTCTCCCTCTCTATCACCGCTTTCCCTCCCAATTTCTGGCTGTGTCTATCCAATAAATAAATAAAGATAATTAAAAAAAAAAAATCCAACTAAGGAAAGAGACAGAGCTCAACACACGGCTCCCGGAACTCCTCGGCCATGAGCTCCCTTTTCTCAGTTTCTACAGCACTTTGAGCACTAAGCCTAACTTGAGTCTCATGAAAATCCTAAGAGCAGCAGAGAGGTTTTCATCGCTGTCCCTACTTTGTAGGTGGACAGACCTGCTCAGAGAACTGAACTGAGACGTGTGAGAATCCCAGCAATCCCAGCTCTCTCATGTCCCTTCATGGTACTGACCTACCCTTGAGTTCCTACGGAAGGGAAGACTGTCCTGTGACAGGTTAAACAGCTCCCAGCTCCCCCCACATAAGCAAGTGAGGCGTGGCAACGGAAACCAAGCCTTCTCCCCGAGGCTGTTCCACCTCTACCAGTTAGTTCCTCTTCAGGAGAGAGCCTCTCTCGGGCTCATAGAGCAGAGAGTGCACAGGAAATGCCTGTCTCCTCAGCTTCAAGTCCTGCCCGAGCAGACTCTGCACTAAAGCTTCCCCGGAGATCCTCATTCAAGATCTAAATGTGCTGTGGTGAGACAGGTTCTAAGGTGTTAATCTCAAAAACCCAACTCACCTCCCACACAGAAAGAGAAAACACTGCAGGGACCAGGTGGCGGCGCATCTGATTAAGTGCACACTCCAGGGCACAAGGACCCAGGCTCAAGCCACTGGTCCCCACCTGCAGGGGGGAAGCTTCACAAGTGAAGCAGGGCTGCAGTCTGTCTCTTTCCCTCTCTAGGTCCCTCACTCCTCTCAATTTATCTGTCTGTATCCCATAATAAAGCAATAAAAAGCAAAGAAAAGAAGAATATGGTGCAGGGGGAAAGAGGTGGGAGAAATCTGTGTCCATGTTCTAACTCGAAGATCTGCGGCCCAGCGAGAGCGCGCCTAGGAGCAATCAGGCTGTGGACCTCATCCCACGGGGCCTGCGGCTACCTTCAAGAGTCCAAGTGTAAGGAACCATTTTCCAGGTCAACTTAGGAAATGAACGGAAGCTGTCCGAACAGCTCACTGGGATAGCGCGCTGCTTTGCCATGTATACAAGCCAGGTCTGAGTCTGGCCCAACTGAACTGAAGGAAGCTTCGGTGCTGTGCTCTTTTTCATATATACAGACATATATTTAATTTTTTCTTCAGTAGGTAACAGCAGTCAGGTGTCTGGTATGCAGCAAAAAATTCCTGGGTAAATGGCCTCCATGGTAGATTCAAGTATCACTGACTTGCTCAAAGTTCCTAAGCAATTAATGTCTAATTGTTTTCTCCACTTGACAAACCTCAAGTGTTAGGAGATTCAAGATTCAAGTTAAGAAAAAAGTTCAAATTACTACTTAATGGTCAGGAGTCAAAATTAGGGAGTTGGGCGGTAGCGCAGCTGGTTAAGCGCACGTGGCACAAAGCGCAAGGACCGGCCTAAGGATCCCGGTTCGAGCCCCCGGCTCCCCACCTGCAAGGGAGTCAGTCGCTTCAGAGGCGGTGAAGCAGGTCTGCAGGTGTCTGTCTTTCTCTCCCCCTAACTCTGTCTTCCCCTCCTCTCTCCATTTCTCTCTGTCCTGTCCAACAACAATGACATCAATAACAACAACAGTAATCACAAGGGCAACAAAAAGGGAATATTTTAAATTTTTTTAAAGAATATAAATTATTCAAGACCAGAAATAACCACAGGGTTATTCCTCTAAAGAAGAAGTGGGGGTGGGCAGTGGTATGTTATTATGCATGAGTGCACATGTTACTATGCACCAGGACCCTGGTTTAAGGCCACGGGTCCCACCTGGAGGGAGTGCAGGAGCTGCATAAGCAACTGAACAGTCCTGTGGGTGTCTTTTCCTCCCCTCCCTGTTGATCTGTCTCTATCCAGAAAAAAAGAAAAGAAAAAGAAGGCAATGCACCTATGCGTGCAAACTGGGACAACAAAGGGGAGGGCGGTGGCTCGGTGGTAGAAGGCACACTTTGCCTCCGCCTAGGTTTGATCCCAGCACCACATAAAAAGGGGGGTGGGGGGGGACTGCTCTGGTTTCTGTTTCACACAATCAAAACAATGCAATAATAACAGCAACAGTGGTCCACCAGTTCTCATACTGGACCTTTAGACACGCGGTCCAAATCACTGGCTCTCTCTCCCTCCCTCTCACTCGTTAACTGATTCAAAAAAAAGACACCCAGCTTTTATCAACACTCAGCTATCACAGTCTTATGTACCAACTGCGAAAACAGTTCTCCTCGGCCATGCCACAGGACCATGAGGCTGTCCTCTGAGAGCTCACCTCCAACCCAATGAGACTAAACTAAAAGACACTAATGTCTGACAGCACTTTAAAAGCAGAGACTGAACTGACACGAACGGCAAGCAAAAACCAGCATCTCATAGGCAGAAGTCAGGGTGCTGTGAAAGCATAGAAAGAACTGTCACTGGTTAGCTTACCCACAAATTCCTGAGACTAGAATGAGCTTTAAAAAAAAAAAAAAACTGGGGGCTGGGCGGTGGCGCACCTGGTTGAGCGCTCGTTACAGTGGGCGAGGACCCAGAGTCGAACCCCTTCCCCAGCCCCCACCTGCAGGAGGAAAAGCTTCACGAGTGAAGCAGGGCTGCAGGTGTGTCTCTCTCCCTCTCTATCTCGCCCTCCCTTCTCTATTTCTGGCTGTCTCTATCCAATAAATAAAGGTAATTTAAAAAAAAAATCTGGTGTGGGGGGGTGGGAAGCTGGAGAGACAGCGTAACGGTTATGATGCAAGAGACTTTCATGTCTGAGGCTCCAAGGTTCAATCCCTGGCTCCACCATAAACCAGAGCTGGTCAGCGCTCTGGTCTTTCTGTCTATAGCTCTCATTAAAATAAAATAAAGTAAAATCAAATTCACTTCTTTTTCCTCACAGCTGGGAGGAGACTAAGCAGCATAGCCCAGGACTGGCAAGCACGGGGCTGCAGCCACCACTGGGGAGGGTGATAAGCAGGGTGCAGGTGACTCGGTCTCATCTGGGCTGCCCCCACCCCATCGCCGAAGGGGCAGCCAAGCTCAGACCCAGCCCAAAGATGTCTGAGCACCTAACTACTTCCTAGGACAGTCACGAAAGCCCCGTGGTCTAGAGAACTCCAGGGACCCGCCGACGTTAACAGTTAACAGACACTTCACATTCCAGTGGCGGCATCCGAGACCTCCTCCTCCTCCGGTACCAAAGCTGAGTTTTCCTCTCCTGAAGGGTAAAGCCTCTGACTCGGAACCACAGCTGTGTTTAGAAGAATGCCCCCACCCCCACCAGAAGACGATTTCCTCTCCTGCTTGTCAGACACCCTTGAGTTGAGGCCCGGCAATGATCCCTGCGGCCGTCTGGCCACTTTCCCACTTCAACACGGAACCCGCGCTGGAATGGAACCACACAGAGTGGTCACGGTCACTGTCGCTATGGAGGCTTCTGCTCCACACTCAAATCACACCTAAGTTCCTGGAGTAACGGAGCAACTGTTTTCATTCCCTGTGAAAGAAAACGGAGCTGGCTGTCCTGTGCAGCCACAAAGACCTGAGCGCAAACACAACTGACGCCCATTCTCAAGCCAAGAAAGGAGCAAGCTCTTTCCGGGGCTCGTCTCTACTACACCCGCCCCCCAAAAGCTCACTTTCCCTCGCCTTCGAGGGATGCAAAGACACCAGTGGGGGGGGGGGCGATGACGCTCAGATCCGCCCGGTTCCTAATACCTGACAAGAGTTCTGGTGCGTGTCAGACTGCTCCCTTCGAGAGGCCGATGTGTTTCTACCAACCACATACAAACTAGTCAAATGCTGAGCTTCCCTCTAACTGCCACCGGGAGTCAGTCAGGAGTTCTGGAAACTACATGCGGCTGCCACACACCTCACCTTGCGCCCCAAGCCACTGCCGCCTGGTGTCGACCCAAATAAACTCCGGCTGGCTTTCACCTTTACCACCTGGAAGCAGCCCCCGCCCACGGGTCCCACGGAGATGTCCCCTCAGGTGCTAGTTTTAGACTCTAGCGCCCACCCTACCACGAACCACCACCTAACAGACAGCTGGTGGGTCGGTAAGCACAGTGCTCACAGCAGGAGTCTAGGACTCCCATTTCCTGCCCAGATCCCCAGGGAGCCCCCCCAGGCTTTTAGTCTGAACACAAGCACCATCCACACAGCCCGCCTCGGAGCACCCGGCAGGAAAGCCCAATTCGGGACAGTCGAGGACTTGCAAAACCTGAGTTGAGGAAAACAGAATGCAGCATTAATGCGGAACTGGGACTTGTGCCGGGCACGGTGGGGCTCCGACCTTCCCCTTCCCCCAGTGCAGGCCGCAGGCGGGCAGGCGGCCGGAGCCTCTCCAGGAAGCGCACGTGCATCAGCACACATGTCCCCCCAGCCTCCAGAAACTGTGCAAAGGCAGCAAGGCCTCAGATACTCTCAGGCTGTGTTCACCATGAGGAAGGCGGCCGGGACCCCGAGTGAGACGGGCACATGTGCTAGGGCTGTCCCATCAGATCCTGCTGACAGAAGGAGGAAAAAGCAGGCCTAGGCGGCGGCTCGGCGGCTCAGTCCGCATAAAACGGCCAACCAGAGAGCACTGGTCTCTCGCTCGCCAAGTGTGTGTGTGTGTGTGTGTGGGGGGGGGGGGGTCTTTTAAAAAAAGAGAAAAAGAGGGGCTGGGTAGTGGCACACCCGGTTGAGTGCCCATACTACTATGTGCAAGGACCCGGGTTCAAGCCCCCGGGTTCCCACCTGCAGGGGGAAAAGCTTTGCGAGTGGTTAAGCGGGGCTGCAGGTCTCTCTCCTTCTCCATCAACCAACCCCTTTCCTTCTCGATTTCTGGCTGTCTCTAGCCAATAAATAAAGATTAAAAAAAAAAAAAAAAAGGAGAGCGATCGGGAGATGAAAGGCCTACGGTAGGATAAAAAAAAAACCCATACCACAGAAAGCCTACCGGGCCCCAGAAGTGAGTCGACCCTGAACTACGGCCATCCACTTCTCTCGGAAAGACAAGCAGGGGTCTGTCCTGAGGACCAAACTGCTCCAGCGAAACGACGGACTGGCATCGTCCATCACACGTCTCACCGAGACCTGCCACACGCCCCCTCCCCGACGCCCGAGCACCACCACGCTCAAGACCATGGCACTGGTCCGGGCCGAGTAAAGGATACGGACAAGTGGCCTCCGCAAAGCAGGTCCGCGTCTCCAGCGTACGGATCGAGCCCGCGGGCCGAGGGCAGGGGCGGGGGGCCCGGGAGAGCGCGGCGCGGGCGCGCCCGAAGCCCCGACAGCGCTGCGAGGCCCGAGTGGCTCCCAGATCCCCAGCCCGAGACACATCCAGGGGCCCCGTTACCTTCCGAACTCGGGAGCGTTCGCCGGGAGGGGGAGCGAGGGCGGCCTTGGGGCGCCGGCCCCCGCCTCTTCCCTCTTCCCGGGCTCTGACCGACGTCTGCAGAGGAGGCGGGCAAGTGGCGGCGACGTCTTCCCCCCGTGCCACGCTCCGGCTCCAGCTCCAGCCCGGGGGGGCCGGGGCTGGGGGGGGTGGTGGTGAAGCCTCAGGCGCGCTCCCGCCTCCCGGCCCCTCCGGCTCGCCGGGCGCTGGGGGCCGGGCCCCCGGGAGAGGGGCGAGGCCACCGCGCCGCGTGCCCGCGCGCGCCCCCGCCCGCCCGCGCGCCCCCGCCCGCCCCCCGCGCGCGCGCGCGCTACCTTTCACCACGTCACACTCGATGACGCGCCCGCGCCGCTCGAAGAGGCTGCGCAGCTCCTGGCTGGTGCAGGCGGCCGACACGTTGCCCACGAAGATCTTCCAGGTGTTGAGGGGCCGCGGGCGCGAGGTCTCCACCACCAGCGTGCGCCCCGGCCGCAGCTCGTGCCCGTGCAGGGCCTCGATGGCGCGCAGCGCGCCCGCGTTCTCGCGCATGTGCACGAAGGCGAACTGCTTCAAGACGGCGCAGCTCATGACCGTGCCGTAGGGCGAGAAGAGGGCGGCCAGCTCCTCGGGCGTCGTGTCCGCCCCGTCGACGTTGCCCACGAATATCTTCATGTTGCCGCCGCAGCCGCCTTCCCGGAGGGTCGGGGGAGCCGCTCCTCCAGCGAAACGGCGACACGTCCGACTGACCGGCAGTCCTCCCCAGGAATGGCTGGCGACCGAGAACCCCGCCGCGCAAGCGCGCTGGCCCAGCCAATTAGAGCCCGCGCCCCGCGCTGCCGGCCACCAATCAGAGGGGCGGAGAGCGGCGGCGCTCCGGCGCAGCCAATCCGGGCGAGCCTAGAGCCCGCTCGTTGGCGCAGGGGGCGGGAGCGCGACGGCGGCGCGCGACCAACCGCCTCCGCCGGGGGGAGGGGCGGCGGGGCGCGGCGGCCTGAGGCCTAGGCCGAGAGGCGGCCGCCTGCCGGGTGGGATCGACCCGGAGTTCTCCACCCGGGACGCCCGGCCTGGTCGGCTGTCGGGCCCGGAGGTGGCGGCGACCGGGACCCGTGACCGTGGGGGTCTGCAGAGCCCTCGGGGGGGGGGGGGGGCTCGGCCCCGGAGGAAGCCGCCCTCGCCGGGAGCCCCTTCCCCGGAAACCGCGTCCTCCAGGCCGCCGGGGTCCGGGCGAAATCAGCCTGGCTCTGGCGTCCTGGGTTTTTATTTGTTATTTATTTCTAACCAGAGCACTGATCAGCCCTGTCTTACGGTGGTGCTGGGGACTGAACCTGAGACTTTAAGAGCCTCGGGCATGACAGTTCTTCTTTGCAAAACCATTATGCTAGCTATCCAGCCACATTATTATCATCTTCACCTGCAAATTCAACTGCGCACTCCGTGTTTGTGCCACATTTATTTTTTTTATATTTATTACCTTTTGTAGCCCTTGTTTTACTGTTGTCGTTGTTGGACAGGACAGAGAGAAATGGAGAGAGGAGGGGAAGACAGATAGGGGGAGAGAAAGACAGACACCTGCAGACCTGCTTCACCGCCTGTGAAGCGACTCCCCTGCAGGTGGGGAGCCGGGGGCTCGAACCGGGATCCTTACACAGCGCTTAACCCACTGCACTACCGCCCGACTCCTTTTTTTTTTTTTTTTTTTTTTTTTTTTTTACCAGAGCATTACTCAGCTCTGACGTGTGGTGCAGGGGATTGAACCTGGGACCTTCGGAACCTCAGGCATGAGAGTCTCTTTGCAGAACCATTATGCTATCTCCTCACCGCACCTGGGGTTTCCAAAGCAGGAGTGATGGGCTGGACCTCTCTGGGCACCTTGAAATGTTCCACAATAAATTTCATAAAAGAAAATCAAAGCATGGGTGGAGGGTAAGATAGCATAATGGTTCTGCAAAGAGACTGTCATGACTGATGCTCCGAAGTCCCAGGTTCAGTCCTCCGCCCACCATAAGCCAGAGAGCTGATCGATCAGTGCTTTGGTTAAAAAAAAAAAAAAAAAAAAAAAATGGAGCCGGCAGTAGCGCTGGTTAAGCACACATGGTGCAAAGCACAAGGACCAGCAAAAGGATCCTGGTTCGAGCCCCCGGCTCCCTACCTGAGGGGAGCCGCTTCACAGGTGGTGAAGCAGGTCTGCAGGTGTGTTTCTCTCCCCCTCTCTGTGTTACCCTCCTCTCTCCATTTCTCTCTGTCCTATCCAACAACAACAACATCAATAATAACTACAACAATAAAACAAGGACAACAAAAAAGGGAATAAATAAATATATATATAAAAAAGGGGGGACCGGGTGGTCATGTACCTGGTTGAGTGCACATGCGCAAGACCCCTGCTTTGAGTCCCCACCTTGAGGGGGACAGCTTTGTAAATGGTGAAGCACTATTGTAGGTGTCTCTCTGTCTCTATCTCCATCTCCTTCCTTCTCAATTTCTGGCTGTCTCTATCCAATAAATATTTAAAAAAAAAAAAAAGAGTTGGACGGTAGCGCAGTGGGATAAGCGCGTATGGTGCAAAGCACAAGGACCAGCACAAGGATCCGGGTTCCAGCCCCCGGCTCCCCACCTGCAGGGGAGTCGCTTCACAGGCGGTGAAGCAGGTCTGCAGATGTCTATCTTTCTCTCCCCCTCTCTGTCTTCCCCTCCTCTCTCCATTGCTCTCTGTCTTATCTAAGAACATCAATTACAACAACAACAACAAAAGGGAAAATATTTTTAAAATTAAAAGCTATTAGAAAGTGTGGTCAGGAAGTGGTGCAGTGGATAAAGCATTGGATTCTCAACCATGAGGTCCTGAGTTCAATCTCTGGCAGCACATGTGCCAGAGTGATGTGATTCTTTCTCCTATCTCATGAATATAAAAATTCTTTAAAAAGAAAGACAAGCAAATCAGAAGAATGGTTGGGAGTGTACTAAACATTTAAAAAGCTTTACAAGAGCAAAGAGATTCAAAACTGGTGTAGGCTGAGATAAAGATGCCGCATGGCAGAAGGCACCAGAATCCTGAAGACAAAACTCTGTGGCATTGAAATAGTGCCCTGCCAGCCCCAGCACATGTATACCCTGCGGGCAGCACCATGGGGACAACAGTGGACAAAGTGAGGAAATCCTCAGTCTTGGAGTTGATACAATGGGGGAGAGACAAACTTAGATAAAAAGTAACAGCTGTTAGATGTTACAATGAAAGTAGCCCAGAGAGCAAGCCAGCTGGTGTCTGGGGAGTCATTGTAGCCCAGAAATTCAAGTCAGAAAGTCCTGGAGCAGGAAAAGAATTTCTGGCCAAAATCAAGGAATGGCGTGTGTGTGCGTGCACACACACACACACACACACACACACACACACACACACACACACACACACATACCAGGCTAGAACAGAGACAAGGAGGGAGAGTCTAGGGCTGGGAAGGTATACCACATCCAAGGTCACTGAAATTACTTTGAGGGGGGTGGGAACTGTGTGGAATTGTACCCCCTCTTATTCTATAGTCTTGTCAATATTTCCATTTTATAAATAATTTTTTTTTAAATGACTTTGACTTTCACTGTTAGGGAGGCTGGGAGCTAATGAAGGGCAGAGACCATTAAGGTCTGTTTCAGGGTGGGCAAAATAACTCTCTTAGGTAGAGCTCTGCTTTGTCACACTCACGGACAGCCCAGCCCAGCCTCTCACCCCCCCCACCCCTTGTCACTTTGAAGGGAGGTGCTGTGGTTTCTTCCCTCTCTGTCTCTCTCTAAAAGGAGGAGGAGGAAGAGGAGAGGAAGACTGATTACATTTCATACATTATACTGACTTCAACTGAGATGGACAAAGACAAATGGACATCGGAACACCCACCACTACTGTGGGAATCCAGAAGAGAAACAACAGAAAGGTAAAATGGGGGCTGGAGTAGATAGTATAATGTTTAGGCAAAGAGACTCTCATGCCTGAGGCTCCAAAGTCCCAGGTTCAATCCCCTGCACCACCGTAAGCCAGAGCTGATCAGTGCTCTGGCACAAGAAGAAAAAAGAAAAGAAATAAGATGGAATGGATCAGGCTTGCCAGGAATAAGGAGGCCTAGTGCTCAGCTTGGCAATATGTGATCGGATGATAGGGGCCCTGTGATGGTGCACTTGATTAAGCACACACGTTACCATACAAGGAAGGACCTGGGTTCAAGACCTCATCAGCACCTGTTAGGGGGAGTTTCATTAGCAATGAAGCAGTGCTGTAGGTGTCTTTCTCCCCCCTCCACCAAACTTCCATGTAAAGAAGTTTCTCAAGCAGTGGAATGGTACTGTGGCTGTCTTTCCTTTCTCTGCCTTGTCTTTCTTTCCCAGAGTTCCATAGTTAGGGAGTAATTGACTATGGGTGGATCTGGACCCACAGCTCCGCTCATCAATGTGTCTTCCCCAGTGTCTGTGCGACTAGAATGATTATTACACACATCCATGCACGACACTGGTGACATTAACAAGGCTTCATTCACCATATGGAGACCCTCTTTAGTGGCAAATGCATGTCAGTGCCAGAAGATTTTCCATTAAAATGTCTTTTTTTTTTTTTTCCTTAGGGGAGGGGGAGACTGAGAGATGGCCCCAGGAAAAGTCAGCCAGTTAAACAATTTGTATTGTAAATTACTGGCCAAATTAGGTGGTGAAAATAAGAGACTGTGAAAGCATACTACATGTTTATTTGTCATTATTGGGATTACTGGGGCTTCACTGCTCCAGGATGACTTTTTCAGCTGGGAAGAGAGACATAGAGATGAAGAAGCACATGGAGAGAAAGAAGATAAAACAGCACTGAAGCTTCCCCCCCCCCGTCAGATCAGAAGAGAAAACACAAAGCAGAACCTGGACTGGAGCTGGTGCGCTGCACCAAAGTCAAAGGCTCTGGGCTGGGGGGTGGGGGAGTTCAGGTCCTGGGAAAGGATGGCAGAGGATCCAGTGGGGAGTTGTATTGTCATGTGGAAAACTGAGAAATGTTATGCATGGAGAAACTATTGTATTTACTGTTGAATGTAATACATTTATCCCCTAATAAAGGAAAGAAAAAAAGCAAAAAAAAAAAAAAAAAAGAGAGAGAGAGAGAGAGGTAGGACGGCAGCATGGCTCCCCCTCCCTGACAGAATGTGTGCAGGCACACATGCACACACACACACACACACACACACACACCACTGTGCATGAGGACCCAGCTTGTGCCCCAGGCCACCAGGAGAGCACCTGCAGAGGTAAAGCTCCACTAGCAGTGGGTGGTGGTGCTACAGTGCTTCTCTTCTCCTTGTCTCTCTCCTGTTTCTCACCCTCTATCTGGAAAAAGGGGGGATGAAAAAGAAAAGGGGAGAAAGGACCTGCTGGGGGCAGCAGGATCACGCAGATGCAAAGCCTCCAGTGAATCCAGAGGCGCGAAACAAAACACAAATCAGGGTGAGCAAAAGAAAGTTCTGCTTTGCCATGTGCTCTGTGCAAGCTCGAGCCTGGCCCCCTCCTCAGCTTTGGTGCCAAGGTCTCGCCCTCTCTCTCTTCCCGTCTCTGTCTCGGAGAAAAAATAATTATTATGGAGTGGTGAAGCCCCAGCAGTGACTATATATATATATATATATATATCAGTGGCAGGAGATGGTAAGTGGTGCAGTCACAAAGGGTTAAATCAGGTTTTTTTTTTTTTTTTTTTTTTTTTTTTCCTCCTCCAGGGTTATTGCTGGGCTCTGTGCCTGCACCATGAATCCACCGCTCCTGGAGGCCATTTTTCCCCCTTTTGTTGCCCTTGTTGTAGCTTCGTTGTGGCTATTATTATTGCCCTTGTTGACGCAATTCGTTGTTGGATAGGACAGAGGGAAATGGAGAGAGGAGGGGGAGACAGAGAGGGGGAGAGAAAGATAGACACCCGCAGACCTGCTTCACCACCTGTGAAGCGACTCCCCTGCAGGTGGGGAGCCGGGGGCTTGAACCGGGATCCTTACGCCGGTCCTTGCGCTTTGCGCCACCTGCGCTTAACCCGCTGCGCTCCCGCCCGACTCCCTAAATCAGGTTTTAATTCCAGAACCAGAACATAGGCAGAAAAGGTCAGACTTGGCAACAGGCAGAATCCACAGAGGCCTTCCCCCAGGCTCTGGGGGTGGGGAAAGACAGACAGCCTGTGCGGCAGGCTTGGCAGGATCTGGTTCCCGGGGAGCGAGGGGGGTGGCAAACACCCAATAAACGTTTAGCAAGAAAAAGCAGGTCCAAGGTCAGGTCCAGAGGCAGCGCCAGCAGCCCCGTCAGGAGGCAGGCAGAGGCAGGCCTGGGAGCAGAGTCCGGGGCGGCTACTGTCTGTCCTGAGCTCCAAGGGCAGAGGCCCCGGAAGTTGATACCCCCAAAGCACAGTCTGTCCTAAAAGCAGCTTCCTTGCAGGTGAGCGAGCCTAGAACCCCCAGGGGAGGAAGTGGAGGCCAAAAGAAACCTGCACTCCATAAGTTGCTGGATCTGGGTCAGCCTTTGGGCCCTACATGATGCCAGAATCCCAGCCAGCGCTCCCTCGGGTGACTGTGTTCCAAGCACTAAGTTCATGAGCTCAATTCAGAGCCTTTCCCTTGGGGGTGAAAGACACTGACTCAAGATGGCATGATTACTTTTATTTATTTATTTATTTTCCCTTTTGTTGCCCTTGTTGTTTTTTATTGTTGTTGTTATTTATGTCAGACAATATTATTGTTATTGATTACAGAGAGAAATGGAGAGAGGAGGGGAAAACAGAGAGGGGGAGAGAAAGACAGACACCTGCAGACCTGCTTCACCGCCTGTGAAGCGACTCCCCTGCAGATGGGGACCTGGGGGATTGAACCAGGATTCTTTTTTTTCTTTTTTTTTATTATTACTTTTTTAATATTTATTTTTATTTATTTATTCCCTTTTATTGCCCTTGTTGTTTTATTGTTGTACTTATTATTGTTGTTGTCGTTGTTGGATAGGACAGAGGGAAATGGAGAGAGGAGGAGAAGACAGAGAGGGGGAGAGAAAGACAGACACCTGCAGACCTGCTTCACCGCCTGTGAAGCGACTCCCCTGCAGGTGGGGAGCCGGGGTTCGAACCGGGATCCTTATGCCGGTCCTTGTGCTTTGCGCCACCTGCGCTTAACCCGCTGTGCTACAGCCCGACTCCCTTGAAGCAGGATTCTTATGCCAGTCCTTGCACTTCACACCACTTGCACTTAACCTGCTGCACTACCGCCCAACTCCCAATTAATTTTTTTCTTTCTTTCTTTATTGGATAGAGACAGCCAGAGATAGAGATGGAAGGGGGAGACAGAGAGGGAAAGAGACAGAGAGATACCTGCAGCACACTTCACCACTCGCAGATTTTCCTCTGTAGGTGGGGTCTGGGGGCTTGAACCTGAGTTTATAATGTGTCCTTGCACATTATAAAATGTGCGTTCAAGCAGATGCGCCACTACCCGGCCCTGTGTGATTTTAAAGATTTGTTTTATTTCCCATGAGGGTGACTGAGAGTTTCATATACAAAGAGACTGTCCTCATTAGTATAGAGGTGAGTATTCCCACCTGTCATATACAAAAGAGAAAGAGAAGCCAGAGAACCACTCTGCTGCATGTGGTACCAGGGGCTGAACCAGGAGCCTCAGTCACACAAGTCCTGTGCTCTGTCAGCTGAGCTGTCCCGTTAGCCACAGTTAATTTCTCTTCCTCCTCATTATTATACTTTTTATAATTTATTTATTTATTTATTATTTTGGTCTCCAGGGTTATTGCTGGGGCTCGGTGCCTGCACTATGAATCCACTGCTCCTGGAGGCTATTTTTTCCCTTTTGTTGCCCTTGTTGTTTATCGTTGTTGTTGTTATTATTGTTGTTGTTGTCATTGTTGTTAGATAGGACAGACAGAAATGGAGAGAGCAGGGGAAGACAGGGGGAGAGAAAGACAGACACCTGCAGACCTGCTTCATTGCCTGTGAAGTGCCCCCCTGCCGGTGGGGAGCCGGGGGTTCAAACCGGGATCCTTACACCAGTCGGTGTGCTTTGCACTACCTGCGCTTAACCCACTGCGCTACTGCCTGGCACCCCCCTTTGTTGTTTTTTTTTTTTTTACCAGAGCGCTGCTCAGCTCTGCCTTATTGGTGGTGCTGGGGACTGAATCTGGGGCCTTTGGTGCCTAAGGCATGTAAGCAGTTTGCTATCTCCCCAGCCCTTCTTCTCATTATTATTATGTTTTCCACCAGGATTATTGCTGGGGTTCAGTACCTGAATGACAAACCCATCACTCCCGATGGCCATTTTTTCTTTCTATTTTATTTATTTTTTTATTTAACAGGACAGACATAAATTGAGAGGGGAGGGGGAGATAAAGGAGAGAGAAGGCGCCAGGTGGTGGCACGCCTGGTTGAGTGCACATGTTACAATGTGCAGGGACTTGAGTCCAGCCTCCAGTCACCATCTACGGGGGAAAGCTCTGTGAGTGGTGAAGCAGAGGTGCAGGTATCTCTCTATCTCTCTCTTCCTTCTCAATTTCTGGCTGTCTCTATCCAATAAATAAAGATAATAAATAAAAAATTAAGAATAAAGGAGAGAGAAATATACACACCTGCAGACCTGTGTGTGTTCCCAACCCCTCCCCGCCCCCCGCAGGTAGGGAGCCGGAGCTCGAACTGGGTTTGAGCACTTGGTGATATGTGTACAAAGCTGGGTGCGCCACCACCCAGACCCCCCAGTTGCTTTCTTCAAAAAAAGAAGGAGTCGGGAGCCTGGCGGTAGTACAGCGGGTTAAGCGCAGGTGACGCAAAGCACAAGGACCGGCGTAAGGATCCTAGTTCAAGCCCCCGGCTCCCCACCTGCAGGGGAGTCGCTTCCCAGGCGGTGAAGCAGGTCTGCAGGTGTCTGTCTTTCTCTCCCCCTCTCTGTCTTCCCCTCCTCTCTGCATTTCTCTCTGTCCTATCCAACAAGGACAACAACAATAATAACTACAACAATAAAACAACAAGGGCAACAAAAGGGAATAAATATTAAAAAAAAAAAAAAAAAAAAAAGGAGGAGTCCAGGAGACAGGAGGATTGGGGACCTTGATTGGCACACAGCTGGCTTCAGGAGGGGCTGAGCAGGGACCCGAGTGGCGGACACTGTCCAGACACCATCTCAGATTTCCCCTGTGGATCCACCTGGCTCCTTCTCTGCAGCCCGTGGCTGACAGTCAGCTGCTGACAAGATGGGGAAAGCAGCCGGAGATGACTTGATGGTAGAACAAAGGGCTTGTGCTCATGAGGTCCTGAGTTCCATTCCCAGTCTTGTATGTCCAGAGTGATGCTCTCTTGTGCTCGTGCCCTATCTCTGTCTCTCAAAAATATTTTTGAAGATTTATGAGAGTATCGCTCTGGCCTATGCAATGTTGGGAATCAAAAACTTGGGACCTCATGCTTTTATTATTATTATTATTTTTTTTTTTTCTTACCAGAGCACTGCTCAGCTCTGGCTTATGGTAGTGCAGGGGACTGAACCTAGGACTTTGGAGCCTCAGGTATGAGAGTCTCTTTGCATAACCATTTTGCTATCTACCCCAGCCCTATTCTGATTTATTTATGAGAGAAGCAGAAAGAACTAGAGCATCATCTTGGCACGTGTGGTACCAGGGATCAAACTTGGGACCTCATGCCGGTGAGTCCAGTGCACTAGCCAGCATGCTATCTCCCAGACCAAGGATCTTCTAAGTCCAGTGTTTCAGCCACTGCACCATGGCATAGACCATTCTCTCTCTCTCACTGATCAGCTCTGGTTTGTGGTGATACAGGGACTTTGGAGCTTCAGGCATGAGAGTCTCTTTACAGAACCATTATGCTGTCTACCCTGCCCCTCTCTATTTCTTTAATAGGGATTGAGGATACAGCATAGTGATTCTGCAAAAAATATTTTCATGCTGAGATCCCAGGTTCAGTCCCCAGCATGACTATGAGCCAGAACTGAGCAGAGATCTCTGGTTTCAAAAATATTTGCCTGGAATATTCAAACCTGGACTCCGCCTCACTGGGGGAAGCTTTGCTGATGTGGCGTCTTTCCTTGTCTCTGTCTCTTTTTTACCTAGAGACAGAGAGGGAGAGACACCACAGAACTGAAGTCCAGGGGGTACGGCGGTAGCGCAGCGGGTTAAGCGCACATGGCGCAAAGCACAAAGACTGGCGAAACGATCCTAGTTCAAGCCCCTGGCTCCCCACCTGCACGGGAGTAGTCTCTTCACAAAAGGTGAAGCAGGTCTGCAGGTGTTTATCTTTCTCTCCTCCTCTCTGTCTTTCCTTCCTGATTCTTCACTGTCCTATCCAACAGTGACAACAGTAATAATAAGGACAGACAGAAAGGGCAACAAAAGGGAGGAGATAGCCTCTGGGAGCAGTGGGTTTGTAGTACAGGCAGCGAGCCCAGCAATAATCCTGGAGACAACAACAGCAAAAACAAAACAAAAAAAAGAACTGAAGCCCCCCCCCCCCCAATCCCAATCCCAGGCTATAATACTCAGATGGTGTCCGGGGACCTGAACTGCGTCATACATCCTAAAGCAGGTGCCCTCCCAGGTGAGCTAGCTTGCCCCTGTGCCCCTTATTACATAAATGAATTAGTTAAAAAGAGGCAGAAGAGGGACGCCCACAGACCCAAGCGAGGGGAGAGGCCAGCACACAGCTACCTCCTCACTGCCATGAGGCTGTAGCGGGGGAGGGAACAGTGCATGAGAATTTGAATCCAGTTCTTGGCCCCAACTACAAGATCACCCAGCCCATTCATGGACACCAACACAGAGCAGTTTCATATAAAAATAAAGCTTTAATCAGCCGAGGGAGCACCCAGCAGAGCTTAGTTCTCTCAGGGGCGGGTAGGTGGGGCTGGCTCCTGGTCTAGCCGAGGCCAAGCTCAGAGGTGGGCCTGGGCGGGGGTCTGGGCCGGTTCCTTGCGGCCCGGGCCAGCGATGGGCCGGCCTCGTTCCTCCCAGAGGGTGAGGCCATCGCAGGCGCAGATCTGCTTGGGGTTCTGGAAGAGCCCAGCCGAGCGTGCGATGATGCCACAGGCCAACCTGCAGAAGGACTCAGGTCAAGGCCCCAAGCTAGTGCGGGCCTGGCTCCCCTCGGCAGTTGAGGGGCCCACTCACCTCTCCCCCGAGTTCCCCGAGATCTTGGATAAGGGGTGGCCGCCCCGCCCCAGGTCATCTTCTCTCTCGTCGACCACCACACTTCGGCCAATCACATCCCACACCTGGGAGGGGAGGCAGAGCACCAGGCAGTGAGGACCCCACCTGAGGTCCCAAAGTGACCCCTCACTCACTTCTATATATATTTTTTATTTTTAAAGATTTTTTTGAAAATATTTATTATTTATTCCCTTTTGTTGCCCCTGTTGTTTATTGTTGTAGTTATCGTTGTGATTGATGTCGTCATTGTTAGACAGGACAGAGAGACATGGAGAGAGGAGGGGAAGACGGAGAGGGGGAGAGAAAATCAGACACCTGCAGACCTGCTTCACCGCCTGTGAAGTGACTCCCCTGCAGGTGGGGAGCCGGGGGCTTGAAACGGGATCCTTATGCCGGTCCTTGTACTTCGCGCCACCTGTGCTTAACCCGCTGCGCTACTGCCCAACTCCCCTCTCACCCACTTCTGTTCCCCCTTACCTTCAGCTGCCAGTCCTCCATCCTGAAGCTGGCCCGGCCGTCGCCATCAGCTTTGATGTTGCCCAGGTCCCCCCGGTGCTGCGGTAAGAAGGGGACAGGGCACAGGGGTGCAGGTGCTCCCTTTTGGATCTCCCCAATGACACACACCCCCATACACAGTCCTCATTTCCTCCCTTGGGGACAGTCCAGTAGGATGGAGGGCAGTCTGGGAGACAAGGAAGGAAACTAGACACTTCTCTTAGGAGTGAAATCTGGGCTCTGGTTTCCTTTCTCTAGTGAATATACCCATAAATCATTTACGAAATCATTGTAGCAAAATACTGCTCAGCTCTGGCTGATGGTAGTCCTGGGGATTGAACCTGGGAGACTCAGGCATAAGAGTCTTTTTGCATAACCATTATGCTAACTATAAATAAACCTTTTTAAAAGTCTTTTTTATTACTTTATTTTACTTTTGTGATTGAGACAGAGAAAAATTGAGAGGGGAAGGGGCCAGGTGGTGGACACCTGGTTGTGCGCACGTTACAGTGCACAAGGACCCAGGTTTGAGCCCCTGGTCCCCACCTGCAGGGGGAAAGTTTTGTGAGTGGTGAAGCAGGGTTGCAGGTGTCTCTCTTGCTTCTTCTCTATCACACTCTTCCCTCTCAATTTCTGGCTGTCTCTATCCAATAAATAAATAAATAGAGTTGGGCGGTAGCACAGAGGGTTAAGTGCACATGGCGCAAAGCGCAAGGACTGGCCTAAAGATCCTGGTTCGAGCCCTGGGCTCCCCACCTGCAGGGGAGTCGCTTCACAGGCGGTGAAGCAGGACTGCAGGTGTCTATCTTTCTTTCCCCCTCTCTGTCTTCCCCTCTTCTCTCCATTTCTCTCTGTCCTATCCAACAACAAGGACATCAAGAACAATAATAAATACAACAATAAAACAACAAAGGCAACAAAAGGGAATAAATATAAAAAAAGAGAAATTGAGAGGGAATAGCGAGCTAGAGACTGAGAAAGAGACACCTGCAGCCCTGCTTAAACACCTGAAGCTTTCCCCCCACAGGCGGGGGACTGGAGACTTGTACCTGGCTCCCTGTGCACTGCCATGTGCACTCATCCAGGTGTGCCACCACCCAGCCCCCTAAATATACTTTAAAAAAATGTATTTTACCTTTTGTTGTCCTTGTTTTTTTTATTGTTGTAGTTATTGTTGTTGTTATGGATGTCATTGTTGTTAGATAGGACAGAGAGAAATGGAGAGAGGAGGGGAAGGCAGAGAGGGGGAGAGAAAGACAGACACCTGCAGACCTGCTTCACCGCCTGTGAAGCGACTCCCCTGCAGGTGGGGAGCCGGGGGCTCGAACCGAGATCCTTATGCAGGTCCTTGCGCTTTGCGCCATGTGCACTTAACCCTCTGTGCTACCGCCCGACTCCCCTAAATACACTTTACGAAAGTTTTGACCATTACAGATGTGCCAAAGGAGCCCAACTGATGATTTAGCGACACAGTGCATGTCACACATGAGGTCCTGGGTCCGATCCCCGATATCACGTGAAAGCACAGAAATAAAACAAGTAGCCATTAGCCCCTCGATGAAGTGGTATAAAAGAAAAAATAAAAAAAGAAACTCCACAGACAGTGGAAAGGTGCTTTGCTTACTCTATCTCTATTTTTCTTGAACTTATTTATTATTGGATAGAGACAGAGAGAAACTGGGGGGGATAGAGAGGGAGAGAGACAGAGAGAAACTGGGGGGGATAGAGAGGGAGAGAGACAGACAGCTGTATCCCTGCTTCACCACTCATGCAGCTTTCCCCCAACAGGTGTGGACCAGGGGCTTGAACCTGGGTCCTGGCATGCTATAATGTATGCATTTGACCAGGTGCGCCACCGCCTGGCACCTTCTTTGCTTATTCTCTTTCCCTCTTTTCTCTCATAAAACAGACAACAACAACCAAAAACCAAACACACTTACCCAAGGTGAAAAATAAGTCAATTTAAATCTGAATATTGAGTAACTAACAGAACACACAGTGTTCAGCTAAGTCACAAATCTTTTTCCTTCCTTCCTTCCTTCCTTCCTTCCTTCCTTCCTTCCTTCCTTCCTCTCTCTTCCAGAGAGAGAGGGAAAAGCACTGCAACACTGAAGCTTCCATCCATGCAGTGGGGACCCGGCTGGAGCTGGGCTGTGCACACAGCAGAACAGTGAGCAGCTCCGCAGTCACCGCCCCTGAGGATATGACGCCAGGAACCAAACTCAAAGCCTCATTCTCAGGTAGGGAAACAGTACAGCAGTTCTTCTTCTAGCGTTTGCCCTTCTTCCGTAGCCAGTCAACAGCGTCAGGTTGAGCCTGATGTCAAGTTTCGAGACCTCCTTTGAATCTGGAGAGGTGGCAGTCGTTGACTATGTGGGTCATAGTCTGTCTGGAGCCGCAGGGGCAGTTCGGGTCAGCAGTTATGCAAAAAGAAAACCCTTTCATGCCTAAGGCTCCAAAGATCCAGGTTCAATCCTCCACAATACCATAAGCCAGAGCTGAGCAGTGCTCTGGTCTCTGTAGCTTTCTCTCTCATTAAAACAACAAACAGGGAGTCAGATGATAGCACAGTGGGTTAAGTGCACATGGCACAAAGCGCAAGGACCAGCGTAAGGATCCCAGTTCCCCACCAGCAGGGGAATCACTGTACAAGCGGTGAAGCAGGTCTGCAGGTGTCTGTCTTTCTCTCCCCCTCTGTCTTCCCCTCCTCTCTCCATTTCTCTCTGTCCTATCCAACAACGACATAAATAACAACAACTACAATAAAACAAGAACAACAAAAGGGAATAATAATAATAAAAAAAACCCTCCAGCTTACAAATTGGGCCAAATTTTTCATTCTTCTATCTTAGAGGGAGAGGGAGAGGGGCAGACAGAGAGACAGGGAGAGATACCAAAGCCCTGATCTACCGACCACCGAGCTCCCTCAGCACCACCCGAGGTATTCCCGCGTAGTGTCAGGGATCAACAGGATTGTTTAGTCAAGCGCGTGCTCTACCAGCTGAGTCACCTCCCAGCACCCCAAGACACTGGTCTTTCAGGCTGTGTGTGTCTCACTGAGATAAGGAAACAGTTCGTTGGTCAAAGAGAAACCCCAGGTCCTGGAGCTGAAACACTGAGAAGAGTGTTTTGTGCTGTGCAGGTGGAGCCTCACCCATGAATGAGTTTATTACTCATGATCGGAAGAGGGAGAGTGACCACAGTACCAGAGCTTCCCCCAGTGCTGTGGCATTCTCATGTGGTGCCTGGGGCTCAAACCTAGTCCCTGTGCATGGCAAGACACATACCTTACCCAGTGAGCTGCCTTTCCTCGCCATAGATGCACTTTTTTAAAAAAAGATTTCATTTTTTAAAATCTACTTTTTTTTTTTTTTTTTTTAATAAATAAAGCCAGATCATCATGTGGCACTTATGATGCCAGGAATCAAACTCAAAACTTCATTCTTCGGTAAGAGAATAAGCAGCACAATGGTCATGCAAAAAAGACTTTCATGCCTAAGGCTCCAAAGATCCAGGTTCAACCCTCCACACCAAAGGAGCCAGTGCTGAGCAGTGCTCTGGTCTCTGTATCTCTCTCTCTCTCTCTCTCATTAAAACAACAAAGAAGACAGAACAACACTACATGGAAAAACCTAAGGAATCCAGCAAGAAGCTTTTGGAAATCATCAGGCAATACAGTAAGGTGTCAGGCTATAAAAATTAACATTCAAAAGTCAGTGGCATTCCTCTATGCAAACACTAAGTTAGAAGGAATTGAAATCCAGAAATCAATTCCTTTTACTATAGCAACAAAAACAATAAAATATCTAGGAGTAAACCTAACCAAAGAAGTGAAAGACTTGTATACTGAAAATTATGAGTCACTACTCAAAGAAATTGAAAAAGACACAAAGAAGTGGAAAGATATTCCATGTTCATGGGCTGGAAGAAAATTCATCAAAATGAATATATTACCCAGAGCCATCTACAAATTTAATGCTATTCCCATGAAGATCCCAAGCACTTTTTTTTGGAAAATAGAAAAAATGCTACAAATGTTTTTCTGGAACCAGAAAAGACCTAGAATTGCCAAAACAATCTTGAGAAAAAAGAACAGAACGGGAGGCATCACACTCCCAGATCTCAAACTGTATTATAGAGCCATTGTCATCAAAACTGCTTGGTACTGGAACATGAATAGACAAACTGACCAGTGGAATAGAATTGAGAGCCCAGAAGTGAGGCCCCACACCTATGGACATCTAATCTTTGACAAAGGGGCCCAGACTACTACATGGGGAAAGCAGAGTCTCTTCAACAAATGGTGTTGGAAACAATGGGTTGAAACATGCAGAAGAATGAAACTGAATCACTGTATTTCACCAAATACAAAAGTAAATTCCAAGTGGATCAAGGACTTGGATGTTAGACCACAAACTATCAAACACTTAGAGGAAAATATTGGCAGAACTATTTTCCTTGTAAATTTTAAAGACATTTTCAATGAAACGAATCCAATTACAAAGAAGACTAAGGCAAGTATAAACCTATGGGACTACATCAAATTAAAAAGCTTCTTCACAGCAAAAGAAACCACTACCCAAACCAAGAGACCCCTCACAGAATGGGAGAAGATCTTTACATGCCATACATCAGATAAGAGTTTAATAACCAACATATATAAAGAGCTTGCCAGACTCAACAACAAGACAACAAATAACCCCATCCAAAAATGGGAGGAGGACTTGGACAGAATATTCACCACAGAAGAGATCCAAAAGGCCGAGAAACACATGAAAAAATGCTCCAAGTCTCTGATTGTCAGAGAAATGCAAATCAAGACAACAATGAGATATCACTTCACTCCTGTGAGAATGTCATACATCAGAAAAGGTAACAGCAGTGAATGCTGGAGAGGGTGTGGGGTCAAAGGAACCCTCCTGCACTGCTGGTGGGAATGTCAATTGGTCCAACCTCTGTGGAGAATAGTCTGGAGAACTCTCAGAAGGCTAGAAATGGACCTACCCTATGACCCTGCAATTCCTCTCCTGGGGATATATCATAAGGAACCTATCACACCCATCCAAAAAGATCTGTGTACACATATGTTCTTGGCAGCACACTTTGTAATAGCCAAATCCTGGAAGCAGCCCAGGTGTCCAACAACAGATGAGTGGCTGAGCAAGTTGTGGTATATATACACAATGGAATACTACTCAGCTGTAAAAAATGGTGACTTCACCATTTTCAGCCGATCTTGGATGGACCTTGAAAAAATCATGTTGAGTGAAATCAGTCAGAAACAGAAGGATGAATATGGGATGATCTCACTCTCAGGCAGAAGTTGAAAAACAAGATCAGAAAAGAAAACACAAGTAGAACCTGAAATGGAATTGGCATATTGCACCAAAGTAAAAGACTCTGGGGTGGGTGGGTGGGGAGAATACAGTTCCATGAAGGATGATAAATGACATAGTGGGGGTTGTATTGTTAAATGGGAAACTGGGGAATGTTATGCATGTACAAACTATTGTATTTACTGTTGAATGTAAAACATTAATTCCCCAATAAAGAAATAAATTAAAAAAAACCAAAAAACTAACCAACCCAAACCCTCCAGCTTGCAAGCACAGTGTCATAGCCACTGCACCACCTCCCAGGTCACCTGCAGAACTTAAAGTGACACCATCACCCTCACTAGGAAGGCTTCTCCCCTTGGCCTCGGACTGGGGCAGGTGTCCACTGGGAGGTTGTCACAAGCTAGGTGGTCTCAGAATTCTCCCTCACAGACCCTCAGGCCCGGAGCTCAGAGGGACAGGCCTGGATCACAGAGACCAAAACTGCATCCAATCTAGTGGCCATAAAACATCCTGCCATGTAGGAAGGAATCACAGGGCAGGACTCACATGCCTGAGGCCCTGTGTTTGATCTCTGGCACATGCACCCTACCAGAGGGGAGCTCTGGCCACTCTTCTCTCAGGAAAAAAAGAAAAAAAAAAAAATACAAAAACAAGGGGCCAGGCAGTAGCACACCCAACTGAGTGCACATCGCCAGGCTCAAGGACCCAGGTTCAAGTACCCAGTGCTTGAAGGGGAAGCTTCACGAGTGGTGAATCAGTGAGCAGGTGTCTCTGTCTCTCTCCCTCCACCTCAATTTATCCCAAGATATAAATCCAATGAATAAAAAATAAACAATTAGCAATTGCACTCTAGAGCCTCAAGAGCTGCCTGCTCACTTCTGAAAGCTGGGGTTTCTCCTCCATCCTCACCCTCCCAGATGAGCACTTACCCGCTCAGGATCCTGGGGGCCCCCATGAGATGTCCCATCAGGGTTAAAGTGGTCCCCACAGCTGAGGAGACAAGGTGGCAGGTGGGCATGAGAACAACAGCTTACTCTAGGCCATTTGTTGTCTTACTTTAATTATTCTCATCTTGTTCATTCATTCATTCATTCATTCATTCATTCATTCATTCATTCATTCATTCATTTAACAAACAGACCCTCTGCACCAGGCTTTGGGTTGAAGGTCCTAAGAACTTAAGTCAGGATGTGGGTCCTGACTTAGTAACTTTTTTTAAAAAAATATTTTTGTTTATTATTGGATAGAGACAGAGAGAAATTGACAAGGGAGGGGGAGATAGAGAGGGAGAGTGAAAGAGACACGCTTGCAGCTATGCTTCACCACTCATGAAGCTTTCCACCTGCAGGTGGGGACCAGGGGCTTGAACCTGGGACCTTATGCACTGTAGTGGGAGCACTTAACCAGGTACGCCACCACCTGGCCCCCTGACTTAGTAACTTAATAAACTTTCCAGGCCAGAAATGGATGAGCACTTAACCAGGTACGCCACCACCTGGCCCCCTGACTTAGTAACTTAATAAACTTTCCAGGCCAGAAATGGATGAGCACTTAACCAGGTACGCACTTAACCAGGTACGCCACCACCTGGCCCCCTGACTTAGTAACTTAATAAACTTTCCAGGCCAGAAATGGATGAGCTCGGGCAGGGGTAAATAGCATAATGGTTATGCAAAGAGATTCTCATGCCCGAGGCTCTGAAGTTCCAGGTTCAATCCCCCGCACCATCATAAGCCAGAGCTGAGCAGTGCTCTGGTGTTTCTCTCTGTGTCTTTCTGTCTCCACATCTCTCTCAAAAATAAATAAATAAATAAATAAATTACTTAAAAAAAAAAAGATATGGATGAGCTCACTGCAGCAGGGAGACAGCCTGCCCAGCAGAGCACATACCTTGCTACATGTGAAGCCCTGAGTTAAAAAAAAAAAAAAAAAGCTTAGCCGTACACAGGAGCAACACAGATACAACTGAGGGGCTCTGAGGCTTCCTGTCTTTTTGCCAGTCCTCTCCCACCCCCAGCCCACCCCTTCCCCCAAGGGGAAAAAAAAAGTTAGCTGCTCAGTATTCCTGAGCACATGTGAGGCCCAGTTGAGTGCACACATTACCATGCAAAAGGACCCAGGTTCAAGCCCCATCCCCACCTGCAGGGGAGAAGCTTCAGGAGCGGTGAAGCAGGTCTGTAGATGTCTCTCTTTCTCTCTCCTCTTCTATCTCCCCCCCCATTCTCTCTCTGTCTCTATCAAATAAGAGCCTGCCCTGCCCTTCCTGGCCAGGACTGCCTTCTAGCTCAGTGAGAGTGAGGCGGCTGCCAGCGGCAGGTCAAGGTCACAGTCAGGCTCAAGTCCTCACTGTGGCATTCACATGTGGGAGAGGACACAAGTCATTTAGCCTGCAAGGGCCCAGTGTGTGAGTGCGTGTCTGGGCTCCTGAGCGTGAGTACACGGGATGTAGAGGGATAGGTGTGCAGCGGACTCACACTTGGCGGCGGAGGCGGCGCCAGCAGGTCCCTGACAGCTCACCTGCTGCAGTCCTCAGTGAGGTCCCCGAACTGATGGACGTGGAGTCCATGGAGCCCAGGCTCCAGGCCATCGATCGTCCCCTCAATGAGGCAGCGCTCAGGGCTCAGCTGCAGGAATCGCACCACTCCCTGCACCGGGCCAGGCCCTCCCAGAATGGCCACTGCCGCCCCTAGATTCTCTGCAAGGTAACAGACACGCTGGGCAAGGGCACAGAGGTGGCCCCACATAGCTGTCATGCCTTCCTCAGAGCCCTGCCCACCCTAGGCCCTGCCCCCAACCCCAGGGCTAGATTTGTAGCTGGTCCAGGCCCGCTCCCTCCCAGAAGCAAAGGTCAAGGCCAGAGTGGTTACTCACCCAACAGGCTGCTGCCCATACCCTTGAGGACCGCCTGCCGCCCGCTGTCCTCCAGCAAGGCCTGCACCTCCTGGCTGGGCAGGGTGGTCTGCACCAGGACCATCTGCTTCTCCAGATGCACCTCCACACTCAGGATGCCTGTGGGGAGGGGCCGAGGGCAGCAGAGGGCAGGCACCCCAGCTTGGGAAGGGAAACAAACCTTCCCTTGCCAACTCTCTTGCTTTTCTTTCCATCAATTAATTTATTTTGTATAGACGCAGAGAAATTAACATCGAAAGGGGAGCTAGAGAGGGAGAGAGGAAGAGAGACACTTGCAGCACTGCTTCACCACTTGTGAAACTTCCCCCCTGCAGGTGGGGTCTGGGGCTTGAACCCGGGTCCTTGAGCACCGTAACGTGTGCACATAACCAGGTGCACCACCACCTGGTTCCCAAGTCTCTGTCTTTTTATTTTCCCATTTGTCTGCTGCCAGGGCTTCACTGGACCTTCAAGCCTGCACGATTCCACAACTCCTAGTGGACTTCCTCTTTACCCTCCTCACCTGTCCCCATAGATGGTGAGAAATGAAAAGGGAGATAGAGAGTGCAGGGGGAGATAGCATAATGGTCTGTAAACAAACTCTCATGCCTGAGGCTCCAAAGTCCCAGGTTCAATCCCCTGTACCAGCATAAGCCAAAGCTGAGCAGCGCTCTGGTGAAAAGGGAGAGAGAAGGACAGAGACTGTAGCAATGCCGCAGCGTTCCCATGTGTGGCCAGGCGCTGGAGCCCAGGTCCTCGCACATTTAGATCAAGTGTGCGCTCTAACAGCTAAGCTTTCTCCCCAGCCTCTCTCTGTGTCTTTACATGTAAAAGGAAGATAGCATTTGTCCCAGGGTCTTTACTGTTTTTCTGGCACTGGAATCTAACACAGGGCATGTCATGTGCTCTCCCACTGAGCTACATGCATGGCCACCCCCAGGATTGTTGGGGGTACTCCTTACAAGCTAGGCATCATCGAGAACTTTAGAAAATGAATTGGCTTTCGATAAACTGGTGCTCACCACAAACAAGGAGGGTCAGTGCCCCCAACCCTAGAGCTGCTGGTAGCGTGGAGCACAGGCTTTCTTACTGTACGAACTCACCCGAAACCATGTGAGTTGGGGTACTGTTGTCTCTAGGCTAGATAGGAAAATGAGGCCCTGGGGAGTCGGGCGGTAGCACAGCGGGTTAAGCGCACATGGCGCAAAGCACAAGGACTGGTGTAAGGATACCGGTTCGAGCCCCCGGTTCCCTACCTGCAGGGGAGTCGCTTCACAGGCGGTGAAGCAGGTCTGCAGGTGTCTGTCTTTCTCTCCCCCTCTCCCCTCCTCGCTCTATTTCTCTCTGTCCTATCTAACAAAGACGACATCAAAAACTGCAACAACAATGAAAAGATAACAAGGGCAACAAAAGGGAAAATAAATAAAATTTTTTAAAAAATGAGGCACTGAACTTAGTGGCAGCTAGGCTCAGTGGGTGTGGTGGGGCAGAGCCGCCAGTCCAGCTCAATTTAGCTCAGAGCCCAGGAAGGAGAAAAGATAAGACCACAGGGAATTCTAGGATGTGTGGACAGGGTTCAAGGAGGGGAGATTTGGGTGGGAGTGCCTTCCACTCTCCAATTTGGAGAGTGGTCCTGTTGCCCAAATTCCAGGTCTCCTGGAGAATGCGAGCCAACCTCTCTGTGCGCATTTTTGGAAACTACAATTTCCTGCTCAACCCAGAGAAAGCCAAGGCGCCTCCATGTCCCTGGCACAAACAGCCGTCAGACTTGCCCTGATGCCTCAGAACCTGCAAAGGGCTGAAGACTGTCCTGTGTCTCCCAGCTAGTAAGATCCCTCGGCAAGAAAGTGTCACCAGAAGTGGAGAACCCGTTCCACTCTTGGTGAACTAGCTCCATCTCCTCTGACTCTCTCCCATCACCCCCAAACACATTTTGAGCAGCTCTAGCTTCAAGATCAGTCCCTCCATCCCTCCACCCCAGCACTTTCCCTCCTAAGGGCCAGGTGACCACTTTGCAGAATCAAAGGAAGGCAGTATTGTTTCCCCCCTCGCACTGGTCGCGCTGTCTTATCAGCCCTCTCCAACTGTGCCAGGTCACATCCAGAGCAGCTGTCTGAAAGAAGCTGGAGCCCAGGAGTCCGGCGGTGGCGCAGCGGGTTAAGCGCACGTGGCCCAAAGCGCAAGGACCGGCGTAAGGATCCCGGTTCGAGCCCCTGGCTCCCCACCTGCAGGGGAGTCGCTTCCCAGGCGGTGAAGCGGGTCTGCAGGTGTCTGTCGGTCTCTCCCCCTCTCTGTCTTCCCCTCCTCTCCCCATTTCTCTCTGTCCTATACAACGTCGACATCAATAACAACAACAATAACTACAACAACAATGAAAAACAAGGGCAACAAAAGGGAAAAAAAATTACAAAAAAAAAAAAAAAAGAAGAAGAAGACGACGACGAAGCTGGAGCCCCTGAGGATGGACTGTGGCCCGGGCTGCGGTTTGCTTTGCCAGGATCCCGCAGTTTCCCCAGCCGGAGCCACTCCCCAGGGAACGCCCTCTCTAGGTGGGGCTGCAGGAGCCCAGCTCCTCTCCAGGTACTGAGCTCTAAGACGCCTGGAGGCCAGGCTCTGCCTCTGCGCCTCCGAACACGTTCCTTGCTCTCTCGGACTCAACTTGAGCACCTGTTCAGATGGGAGTGAGGGTGGGGAAGAGGGAGGGAGCGATGGCCCAGAGCTGTGGCTGCCTCTCCCAGAGACGGGGGCACTGCTCGCACTTACCTGCCACCCCCTGCAGGGAGGCGCGCACCGCGTCCACGCAGCTCTGACAAGTCATCTGCACCGCGAACTCCAGCTACAGGGGCGGCAGGTCGGGACGATGAGAGCTGGGGGCCCTCGGGCGTGCCTCTGTTTCCCTACTTCCCCTACGAGCTCCCCCCCAAAGGCATGGGGGACCTCCCCATGGGACAACCCCCTTGACTGCCTTTGTCGTGATCACTCACGATCAAGGCAGGACAACACTAATGTCTAGGGCTCCGCAGCTCTGACATCAAGTTGGGGTCCCGGCCCCCCGCCCCCGCCGCCAGGTGCCGAGTCCTTCCCCGCCCCCTTTCTCGAGTTCACCAGCTTTCCAGGGACCGAGGCGCCCTGCCCCCGCGAGGCTCCCCCGCGCTGCTTGCACCTCACCGTGCACGCGGCCCCGCGGCCGTCCGAATCCGAAGCCATGCTGCAAGGTGTCACGGGCGGGAGAGCCCGCACGGCGCTAGCCCTGCAGCTAATAGCCTGGCAACTAACAGCTCGCAGCCACCGGGAGGAGGCAGGGAGCGACCCGGAAGTCGGGCTTCGCCCCGCCCCCCGATGCGCGCGCACGCATCCACGGCCCACCCCCACGTGCGAGCTAAGGGGCGGGGTCACGGGCCGCGCAGGCGCACTCTGGATTACCGCCCCCGGGTTGCCTGGGTAACGGCGTGGACGCCGCTGCGGCTGCAGGCCGGTGCCGCCAGCCCCAAGATGGAGCCCTCGAAAAACTTAGCCGAGCTCCAGAAGTTTTACCACCAGATGCTGCGCCCGCTGTCGCTCTTCCCTCGCCAGAAGCCGCCTCCCGAGTCCCCGAGGCGCCCCTCGCAGGACGTCCCGATGCTGCCGCCTCTGCCGGTGTGGCGGCTGACGGCGGCGTCGCTGTCCCGCCAGGTGGCCCTGCAGCTGGAGGGCATCAAGCTGGAGATGCCCGTGCCTCCCAAGGCCCGGCTCTGCTTCACCAACGTCATCCTGGACGAGATCAAGTGCAGCTGGCAGGAGCCTCCCTGCCAACTGAGCCTGAGCCACGTGGACAACCTGAGGCTGCGGAAGCGGCTGCAGGCCCACGTGCTGTTCACCAGCGAGCTGCTCTTCCTCCACTACCTGTACCTGCTGGTGACCATGGCGACCCCCGAAGCCGTCTTCACCGAGTCGGCCATGCTCACCCGCCTGGCCGCCAGCCTCGCCAGGGACTGCACACGCTTCCTCACCAGCCCGGAGGTCTCCCGTTCTCTGTTGGCCGAGCTGCAAGCCCAGCTGGAGGTGGAGCAGTCCCGAGGCAGCATTCAGAAACTCCGCATCTTCGGCTCCAGTAGGGACTCCAAGGCCTGTGAAGTCCCACCGCCTCGCAGACCCATCTTCGGCCAAGTGCCATCCACCGGCCTCAGCCTGAACTACCTCATTCAGCTCAGCCGCCCAAGAGATTTTCTCACTGAGCCTGAACAGGATGCCATGATGGAACTCAAGTCCATCCCACAGCTGAAGAAGAAAAGGCCTCTGCGCTGGCTGTCCTCCGTGCAAAAGAAGAAACAAAGCGACACCGGTGCCTTACAGGTTGTGTCACTGCCCAAGGAAGCTGCGGCTCCCACCGGCAGGTGTGTCCCTACCTCCCCTGCGCCTGGCACGCCCCTCCACTCCCAGATCCACAGGGGCCAGTCCATGCCTTCTCTGCGTGAAGGCTGGAAACTAGCAGATGAGCTGGGCCTCCCTCCACTGCCGCCTCGGCCCTTGTCCCCCCTGATCCTGGTCACAGAGAGCAAACCGACGCTGGCAGGGGACGTGGTGGCTGAGGACCTGAAGAAGACAATAAAGGAAATGAAAATAGTGTGGGCTCACTACTCTTCGCTGGAGTCCGGTCTGCCCCCACTTGTGGGGACCCTCACCTACCGCCCATCGGCCCAAGAACATGTGAAAGAGCTACAGAGAATGCTGAAGGACCTGGAAGAGGAGGAACATTCTGAGCGGTCGCGCCTCCAGGCCCCCAGGCCCGACCCAGTTCAATCCCAGCCGGTGACTGTCACGGTGAAGCTGCGAGACCAGGGTGTGGTGCAGGCAGCCGCAGTGCAGATCTCCGAGAGGACCTTTGTGGACTCCTTCCACGTGGAGGGGGCTGGGGTCCTGTACAACCACCTGACCGGTGAGCTGGACTCCAAAGTCATCGAGAAAATGGATATCGAACGCTATATGGGCAACAGCATCAGGGAGATCTACACAGAATTGATGAGCCGGGTCTCTACCAAGCACTTCGCTTTCGACCAAGGTCCCCTGGTTGAGCCCACAGCAAACACAGACTGGTCATCGCTTTTGTTCTCGGCCTCTCTAGGTGTGGAAAACCAGTATTATGCCGTCAACCCCAAGCTGGTTGGGCTGGCCTCCAGGAAAACATCGCTGGTTCAGAGCACCCCTGACAAAATAGCTTCCTTCTCTTCACTCCACTCCGTCAAGCACTTGGAAAAGCGGAACAATTCCTCGTGGTTCAACTGGTGGAAGAAAACCGTAACTTCGAGCGACTACTTTAAGTTCCTCTCCAAGCAGCAGACAGATTTCCTCCACGTCATCTTCCAGATGTATCAAGAGGAGCCCGTTGTAGAGACTGTCCCCACAGAGAAAGAGTTCCTGAAGATCGAGCAGCCTCCGCCCTTGCTGAATAACGAAGAGCCAGACTTCGTGCCGGGAGAGTGGAACTGGAGCACGGTGCTGGAGTACGGCGCGGAGATGAAGGACGAGGTCCCGGGAGAATCCCAGAAAATCCTGGACCTGCAGGAGCGCCTGCACCGGCTGTGGTCTATGCTCGAGGTCCCCAGCAAGGACCGGCTGGACATGGCCATCAAATACAGTTCCAACACCCGGCTCGGGCAGCTGCCTTCCTTGGTGAGCTCCTGGGAGCTTGTCCTGCAGCCCATTCAGCTGCGGGAGAAGTTGCTGGCGAGACTGGAGTGGTTTGAATGGCAGGCCTCTGACCCCAACCGCTTCTATCAGAAGACCAAGCTGGGCCCGACTTACTTGCGGGAGGAGAGTCGGATCCGCAACCAGCTACACCAGAAGCTCTGTCTCCTGGAGAAGTCTTTGGTCTCCCTCCTGAGGAAGATAGAGTTGTTCTTTGGCGAGCCAGTCACCCTCCAGGGGCGGCGCTACCTGGACAAGATGAAGCGCGACAAAGTGGAGATGTTGTTCTGGCTGCAGCAGCGGCGGCGTCTCTGCCACCTGCTCCGGGTCCAGAGTCCGCCCCCGCCCAAGGCAGCCTTGTCCAAGAAGGCCAGCAGCAAGCCGCTGACCATTCCCGGGAGCACCTCCGCTAACCAGTGACCGGGTCAAGTGTCCTCGAGTCGCCCTCAGATGCCAGGGGCTCACCTGCCCCCTGCTGCCTTAGACCCGATTTCTGGGGGACGCTTAGGTCTCTCACCACGGCAGGACTGCCACCGACACTTCATTTCAACAGCAAAGTTCTAATAAAAGGATCCATAGGCTTAGAGATTCCATTCCTGTCAAGCCAGGCACATTAAACCCCAAATCACGTTGATCCAAACTACGAAGGCCTTCCGTGGAGGTCACAGTCTATCTGCTTTGGAACACCCTCAGTTTAACTTCGTATTTTTGAATCAGAGCCCTGCTTAGCTCTGGCTTATGGTGGTGCAGGGGGATTGAACCTGGGACTTTGAAGCCTCAGGCATGAGAGTCCCTTTACATAACCACTGTGCTGTCTCCCCTACATAGATGGGCATTTAGACCCTCGCTAAACAGGGGTCAGCAAATAGCTCAGTTACATAGTGCACTGCTTTGCCATGCTTGTGACCAGGTTCAAACCCTGTCCCCACTGCACTGGAGGGGACTTTGGTGCTGTGGTTTCTCTCTCTCCCTTCTCTTCTCACCCCCCCCCCCCCCTTTTTTTTTCCTGTCTCTCTATGAAAAAGGGAAGGAGGGGAAAAAAGAGGCCTGGAGCAATGAAGCCCCAGAAATGACAATACAAGACAAAACAAACAAAAGAAATCCTGGCTGTCTTATCTGAGGCAGGCGCTGCCTGCTCTGTACCCGGGCCGCCCTGTCAGACCACCTGTGAGCTTCTCCCAGCAGCTGAAGCTTCTCGCTTCCGCCGTTCCCCTGGGCTGCTGGAAGAACTAAACATTTTCATGACAGTTTCCCCCGTTCACATAAGCACGTGGCAGAAAGCACATGGGAGAACCGGAAGCCCTGCAGTTAGAGCACAGGGCTTGCGTGTGGCCCCTCTGAGGCCCTATACAGGCTCAGACTGCAGTGGCTCTTGCCGGGGCTCTGGGCCGAGGTGCTCACGCCTGCCCCCTGGTGCCTTATCACGCCCCTCCTGACTCAGCTCTCCCCAGTCCCTCCACTCCATCCTCAAGTGCCCGCCTGCCACAGGCTTTGCCGTGACTGTCCCATGGGAAGGTTGTCCCATGTGTCCACAGGACTCCCTCCTCCGTGCCTTTGCTCAGATCTTGCCTCCCTAGGGAGGCTGTTGTTTCTTCCTACTCTGTTCTGTTCTGTTTTTTTTTTTCCTTTAAATATTTATTTTTGCAGATCTGTGGCATTATGTACACACAATTTCACTGCTCCTGGAGACTGTTTCATTTAAACAGAGACACAGACAAAGAGAGGGAGAGACACCACAACGCTGGAGCTCCCTCCCTCCAGGGCCAGAGCAACTCCTGTGTGGTGCTGGGGCTTGCACCTGGGCCTCACCTTACCCGATGAACGGTCGCACAGGTGCTAGCCGGGACGGATCTGGCTCCACCACGCCTCGACTTCGTACTGAGCACCCTTCTTTGTGTCGACTCACTTTGTAAACTTAAATTTAATATTTATTTAGTTATGTATCCCTTAACACAAAAGAGAGCAATCTCTCTGCCCTCTGATCTAGTTATTAGTGAGAGAGAGGGAGAGAGAGAGAGGACAAACCAAAGCATCACTCCGCCAGTCTGCATCTCTGAGGATGAAGTTTGCAATTCCTGCCTTTTACCCACTGAACCACCTCCCTTCTAGCATCCACTGTTCTTCTCACTTTCTGACTGCCTCATTCTTCCCAAACTGACTTACCGTCAGGTCTGAGAAGTTCAAGTCCTCTGCCCTGGGCGTCCGGCTGTAGTGGGGGCCCTGGTCTGTGCCAGACTCCTTGCAGCCAGGCCCCGGGCCCCACCCCAGCAGCTCTAGCAAGTGTCCCCGCAGAAGCTTTCGGGATGGTTCATTGGCACCTCGCCACGGTCTCCCAAAGAGTGAGCACACATTGTTATGTCTTTCCAGGGAAACTGGGCTCGAGGAGAACTGGACAAAAACCAACTTTCTTTCTTTTTTTATTCTGTTTTCTTTTGGGGGGGGGAATTTTTTTTCTTTATTTCCTTTTGTTGCCCTTGTTGTTTTATTGTTGTAGTTATTATTGTTGTTGTTGTTGGATAGGACAGAGAGAAATGGAGAGAGGAGGGGAAGACAGAGAGGGGAAGAGAAAGACAGACACCTGCAGACCTGCTTCACCGCCTGTGAAGCGACTCCCCTGCAGGTGGGGAGCCAGGGTTCGAACCGGGATCCTTACGCCGGTCCTTGCGCTTTGCGCCACATGTGCTTAACCCGCTGCGCTACCGCCCACAAAAAGACTCTTAGTTGAGGCTCTAAGGTCTCAGGTCCAACCCCCTGCACCACCATAAGCCAGAGCTGAGCAGTGCTCAGGTAAACACAAAACAAAAATGAGCCTGAGAGGCCACTCAATGGCATTATACATGTGCGAGGTCCTGAGCTTATTCCCCACAGCATTAAAAGAAAGTCAGGGGTAGGCGTACAGCATAATGGTTCTGCAAAGAGACTTCCATGCCTGAGGCTCTCAAGTCCCAGGTTCAATCTCCCACACCAACATAAGCCAGAGCTGAGCAGTGCTCTGGTAAAAAAAAGAAAGAAAGAAAGAAAAAGAAAAAAGAAAGTCAGAGACAACCTGGGAGATGATGTGGACCCTCAAGTATGAGGCCCCAAGTTTGATTCCTGGCATTGCATGGACCAGAGTGATGCTGTTTGCCTCTCTCTCTTATGAATAAATAAATACATCTTTTTAAAAAGTCAGAGATAGTTCTCCCAGTAGAGTACACACTTTACCATGTTTGGGGACCCAGGTTCAAGTCCCGGGCACCACATGGGAGCACATGCACAGGGAAAGTTTCACAAGTGGGACAATTGTGCTCTCTCGCTCTTTCTTCCTCTTCTCTTTTTTTCCTTCTTCCCCTTCTTCCTCTCTCTCCTTTCTTCCTTTCTTTTTTTTTTTTTTAGATGTTTATGTTTTTTTTTTTAATTTTTTTATTAATTTTTTTATTTAAGAAAGGATTAATTAACAAAACCATAGGGTAGGAGGGGTACAACTCCACACAATTCCCACCACCCAATCTCCATATCCCACCCCCTCCCCCGATAGCTTTCCCATTCTCTATCCCTCTGGGAGCATGGACCCAGGGTCATTGTGGGTTGCAGAAGGTAGAAGGTCTGGCTTCTGTCATTGCTTCCCCACTGAACATGGGCGTTAACTGGTCGATCCATACTCCCAGTCTGCCTCTCTCTTTCCCTAGTAGGATGGGTCTCTGGGGAAGCTGAGCTCCAGGACACATTGGTGGGGTCTTCAGTCCAGGGAAGTCTGGCCGGCATCCTGATGACACCTGGAACCTGGTGACTGAAAAGAGAGTTAACATACAAAGCCAAACAAATTGTTGAGCAATCATGGACCCAAAGCTTGGAAAAGTGGAGAGGAAGTATTAGGGAGGTACTCACTGCAAACTCTAGTGTGCTTCTGCTTTCTTACTTTGGTGCCATACTCCAAACTCAGTCAATTTCTGCTTTGCGTTTCTACTTCTTCTTTTTTTTTTTTTTTTACATGCATAACATTCCCCAGATTCCCATTTAGCAATACAACCCCCACTATTTCATTCATCATTTTTCATGGACCTGTATTCTCCCCACCCACCCACCCACCCCAGAGTCTTTTACTTTGGTGTAATACTCCAATTCCATTTCAGGTTCTCTCTTCCTTTCTTTCCTTTTAATCAGAGAGGAAGATAACAGAAACATATAAAAGACTAGACCACAAATTTTTTTTTTTTTGGCGTCCAGGGTTATCTCTGGGGCTCGGTGCCTGCACTCCAAATCCACTGCTCCTCGAGGCTATTTTTTTCCCTTTTTCCCTTGTTGTTTATCATTGTTGTTGTCACTTTGTTGGATAGGACAGAGAGAAATCGAAAGAGGAGGAGAAAACAGAGAGAGGGAGAGAAAGACAGACACCTGCAGACCAGCTTTACCGCCTGTGAAGTGACTCCCCTGCAGGTGGGGAGCCGGGGACTCAAACTGGGATCCTTGAGCTGGTCCTTGCACTTTGGGTCATGTGAACTTAACCCGCTGCACTACCACAGGTCTCCTCTTTATTATATTTTTGTTGCCCTGTTTTTATCATTGTGGTTATTATTATTATTGTCATTGTTGTTGTTGGATAGGACAGAGAGAAATGGAGAGAGATGGGGAAGACAGTGGGGGGAGAGAAAGATAGACACCTGTAGACCTGCTTCACCGCCTGTGAAGTGACTCCCCTCCAGGAGGGGAGCCGGAGGCTCGAACTGAGATCCTTATGCCAGTCCTTGCACTTTGCGCCAGGTGCGCTTAACCCGCTGCGCCACCACCCGGCCCCCCTTTCTTTCTCTCTTTATGGCTGAAAAATCCCTGCTGGCAACAACAATAAAAAGGAAGTGGGGTCTTACAGCTTTGGAACACAAGTCTGAAGAAGTTGTCCCCCTAGAGCTGGCGTTACAGTTATAAGCACGCTGGGATTTGCGTTCCCGTCTCACGCACACACCACCAGTGCATGTCTAGACAGGATCCAGAGTGGGCTCTGTGTTCAACCTGCTCAGAGTACAGCACAGGCTTGGAGGAAGTCTTCGTTTGAATACGCAGCAGTGGGCAGCAGCTTGTCCTGAGTGAATCCTCTGTGGGTCGACTCTTGCTGGTAGGCTTAGGGGAGCTGGATCAGTCACTAGTTGGGTGGACTCGGAGGCCACTGTTCCACCCCAAACACAAGCTGGGAGAGTTCAGGAGCTGCCCTAGCTTCCAGGGGTTCACAGCTGGCTGGTTCAGCCCCCTCCTCCCCCTCCCCGATCTCTGGGTAGCCTGGACCTTCATGTCAACACTCTAGTCCTCCAAAGCTCTAAACAGTCATTTAGGCAAAATGCTCTCTACTCCAGATCTTTAAATTCTTTTTTTTTTCAGTACCTTTTTTTTTTTTAAAGATTTTATTTATTTATGAGAAAGACAGGAGGAGAGAGAAAGAACCAGACATTACTCTGGTACATATGCTGCCGGGGATCGAACTCGGGACCTCATGCTTAAGAGTCCAAAGTTTTATTACTGTGCCACCTCCCGGACCACCAGATCTTTAAATTCTTAATCTAAGTGCAAACTAACGTCAACTCTTTTCTGCGGTTTCTTTTCTCCCACCTTGCTTATCGCTGGGATTGCTGGGAATTGACGGCTATTTATACAACTCCACCACCCCTGGTGGCCATTTCTTCTCCTTTTCTTTCTGATAGAGACGGAGAGAAATAGGGGAGAGTACTACTCCACTGGTTATGAGCCAGAACCTTGGACTTGGGTTATTGAATATGTGCTCTCTACCTGGTATGCCACCAAACTTAGGTGGATTTCTCTCTTTCTTCTCTCTTTTTTTTTTTTTTTCTTTTTTGCTTTCAGGGTTATTGCTGGTGCTCAGTACCTGCACTACAAATCCATTGCTCCTGGAGGCATATTTTTTCCATGGTTGTTGTTGGATAGGACAGAGAAAAATTGAGAGAGGAGGGGAAGACAAAGAGTGGAGAAAAAGACACCTGCAGACCTGCTTCAATGCTTGTGAAGCAATGTTCCTGCAGGTGGGGAGCCGGGGGCTCAAACCAGGATCCTTTCTCCAGTCCATGTGCTTCACACTATGTGCGCTTAACCCGGTGTGCTACTGCCTGCCCCCTGGATTTCTTCCTTCCTTCCTTCCTTTCATTCATTCTTTCTTCCTTCCTCTTTAATGTTTGAGAGAAGAGACAAACCAGGGAGCCAGGAGGTAACATACCTGGTTAAGTGTACATATTACAGTGTGCAAAGACCTGGGTTCAAGCCCCTGGTCCCCACATGCAGGGAGCGTTTACTTCGTGAATGGTTAAACAGGTCTGCAGGTGTCTCTCTGTCTTCCCCTTTCCCTTTCAATTCCTCTCTGTCTCTATTCAATAATAAATCAAGTAAAAGTAGAGAGAACCAGAGCAGAGCATCCTTCTGGTATATGCCATGCCAGGGTTGAATTCTGACCCTCACACTCCCAAAGCCCCTACACCATGCCACCCCCTGGATCACTTGCAGGAACTTCTTCCCATCTGCCTGTCCTCTGAGCAGATGGTGGTATGCCTTCTCTCACCTTCCCTTGCTGGCTGGCACCTGGGATACTGGGGGAAGCAGCAGCAGCCCTGTGCTGACCATGCACGTGTATGTCTGCCCTTTACCCCCACTACAGCCGGGGGCACTGCCAGCCCAGAGAATCTGATGCCATTTTCCTGATGAGAGCAGGGACTTCAAAGGGAGGGTGGAGCCGTGAAACAAGGCTCTGAGGCCAATATACTGCGTTCACATCCAGCTCTTCCACTTAGCAGACATTTCTGGAGCCTTTTCGTCTCTCTGTTTCCTTAATCATAAATGAGAATGACACCTGCTCCACCCCGTGGCTGTGATGATTAAAGGGAGAAGGCATCTAAGGCATAACACACAGAAAGTTCTACTTAAAAAAATTATCTTTATTTATTTATCAGATAGAGACAGACATCGAGAGGGAAGGGGTGATGGGAGAGAGACAGAGAGACACCTGCAACAACACTTCACCACTTGCAGTGCTTTCCTTCTGCAGGTGGGGACCCAGGGGCTCAAACCCGGGTCCTGTGCATTGTAACATGTGCACTCAACCAGGTGCGCCACCACCCGGCCCCTCAGTGCTACTTTTATTTATTCATTCACCTCATTTTTGATGAACCAGGGTGTTAAGCATCCATGATTTCTCTGCTCCAGTCTGCTTTTTCATTAGAGAAGGAGGGAGGGGAGGAGAGAGAGAGAGAGAGAGAGAGAGAGAGAGACCACAGCACCGGAGCTTCCCTGGTGCCTTGTTAGTGGCAGGTAGTTTAGGGACAAGAGCTCAGGCTGCACATGACAAGGCAGGTGCTCTACAAGACCTCAACTTTATTATTATTTTTTTATTTACAGCTTATAAGAGAGCAGAGCACCACTCTGGCAAAAGGAACTCCTGGGCTCAGATGGGAGCCTCAAGCATGCCAGTCCTGAATTCTGAGCTACTTCCTTGGCAACTTTTTAAAAATCCTCTTCTTCTTCTTCTAGCGTTTGCCCTTCTTCCGTAGCCAGTCAACAGCGTCAGGTTGAAAGCTGTCAGGAGCTGCTTGTTGCTGGCTTTGAAAGTGACTGGGATCCATGTGGATTCAGTCGGCTAGGAAGGATCGTCAAAACGTTTCCCCAATGAATGGGTACTCACGCGATGCACCACGAGAAGGTCGATCCACCTACATTGTGGTGCACCTGGTTGAGCACACATGTTAGAATGTGCGCCACGTGCGCTTATCCCGCTGCGCTGCCGCCCGAGTCCCCGCTTAAATTTTTTTTTAAAGTTTTATTTATTTGTTGAGTGTTCATGAGAGAAAGACAGTATAATGTTGCGGGGTCAGAGGCAGTGCAGGGTCTCCAGTGTACAAACCACGCTCGTCCCCGCGGCGGCCGCCCTCGGCGGCGGCGGCGGCATTGTTTACTATTTTTACTTTTCCGACCCGAGTACTTTGTCCTTTCCACTCAGCGCCCCTGGCCCCGCGAGGATCAGTCTGCGGGAGGCAGGGCAACATCAAGGCCGCTCAGGCGCCCAGCCCACGTGCTGGGAGAGCAGGAGACCGCGCAGGCGCTCGCGGGCCGTGCCCATTGGGCCGCCCCAGACTCGCCCCGCCCCCTGCTGACAGATCCGCCCCGCCCCTCACTGGCAGCCTCGCCCATTGGCCCGCTAGGGCCCCGCCCCACCCTCCACCGGCAGCCCCAGGCCTCGCCCATTGGCCCGCCCCGGCCGCGCCCCGCCCTCCCTTTGGCAGCTCCTCCCCGCAGGGACGTGAGCCCCGCGGCTGGGTCGGTTGGTCCCGAGTCTCAGTCTGCGGCGCCGGCTCCGCGCTCGCCATGGCGCCCTGGCTGCTGCTGCTGGCGCTGCTGGCGCTGCTCGCGGGCACCGGCGCGGAGTCCTGGGAGCCCGAGACCACCGAGCTGCGGGGCCCGGCCCGCTTCGCTCTGGAGACGCTCAACCGGGAAGCCGGGATACGGGCGGTGCTGCGGACCGTGCGCGGCCGGGTCCGCCGGGTGAGCAGGCCGGGTCCAGGCTGGGGGCTGGGAGGCGACCCCCGGGAGATCGGGGTGGGGGAGATGCACCCGCCTCACCCGCCCCTCCGCCCAGGCCGGCCGGGGGTCGCTGTACTCGCTGAAGGCCACCCTGGAGGAGCCCCCTTGCAACGACCCCACTGTGTGCCAGCTCCCGGTGTCCAAGAAGACCCTGGTGAGTCGCCCTCCAGTCCAGAGGCTGCTGGGGTGACGGGTTAAATCCAGAGGAAGTGAAGGGAGAAGGGGGAAGCCACCTCCACCCCCAGTCACATGCCAGGCCTGGAGGGCTGGCCCCGCTCAGGCTCCATGGGGAGGACCAAGGCTGGGAGGCGGTCGTAGGGGGGATGGCTGTGAGCCATCTGGCAGGGCCTTGCTCCCATCCAAGCCCCCACCCAGGCTCCCTCTTCTCCCCTCAGCTCTGCAGCTTCGAAGTCCTGGAAGAGATGGGGAAACACATGCTGCTGAGGCGGGACTGTCATCCCGTGGACACCAGGCTTCCAGGTGGGGCGGGGGCTCGGAAGCCCAGGGAGCTCAGATCCCGGTTCACTGCCGTCTGGCCTTGACTTTGCTCTATCCCTCTATCCCCACCTTACCCAGATGACAAGAATGAGACCATCAGTTCAGCCCTCCAACTGTTGAACAAGGAGTCCCTGTCCCAAGTGAGTCTCTCCCATGCCCCCCCCCACACACACACACGCACACAATCTTGTCTGTGGTGATGGCCACAGCCTCTTCTCCCCTCTCTTCCCTGAGCCCTGACCCCAAGGCTTCCTGGTCAGGCTGATCAGGACCCCTTGTAAAGACCCCTCTGCCGTTCTAGGACTTCTCTGAGAAGGTGGCTTCTGCCTTCAAGGACTTTGTCATCACCTATAACCGGACGTATGAGACAAAGGAGGGTAAGGCCCCACTAGGTCAGGCTCTCCCTCGACCTTGACTCAGGGGTGTCTGGGAGGGGAACCACACCAGAAACAGGTCATTCTGTGGTCTGAGAGGTGGCGCAGTGGGTAAGGCAGCGGACTCTCAAGCATGAGGTCCTCAGTTCAATCCCCAGCAGCACATGTACCAGAGTGATATCTGGCTCTTTCTCTCTCCCCCCTATGTTTTTCATAAATAAATAAATAAATATAATAAAATAAAAAAAGAAAAGAAAAAAACAGGTCATTCTTTCATAGCCGCCCCACCCCCAAATGTCCAAATTAGTGTGTGTCTCCCAGGACGGACAGCTCCCACAGGCCCCTTTAACCCTCTGATTGTTCTGGGCAGAGGCCGCTCAGTATCTGGAGACGCCCTTTGGAGATTTTTGGTCCTGCTCATCACTCTGGCTTCAAGCCCTAACCACCACCCCCACCTGCCCCAAGAGGAGCCTCTCTGCCTGCTCCCCCAGCACCTTCTCTTTATGACCCACTGGGGGTTCCCAGCCCCTCCTCTCCTTCCTGTTGGTCCCCAGAAGCCCAGTGGCGTTTGACCGTCTTCACCACAAACTTAATGCGTGCGCAGAAGATCCAGGCCCTGGATCGAGGCACGGCTCAGTACGGGGTCACCAAGTTCAGTGACCTCACAGGTAGGGGTGGGGGCTGAGCCCCGGGTGGGGGGCTAGGAAGAGCTGGGACTTGCTCCTGTGGCCCCTGGATGGGCCAGCTCGGAACCCGTGCCCCCTTGTCCCCAGAGGAGGAGTTCCGTACCATCTACCTGAACCCCCTCCTCAAAGAGGAACCTAGCACGAAGATGCGCCCAGCCAAGTCCGTGGGCAACTCAGCCCCGCCCGAGTGGGACTGGAGGGACAAGGGTGCTGTCACCAATGTCAAGGACCAGGTTGGACCCCGAGAAGCTCAGGGTGGGGGAAGCCTGTGCTGGCGCCGGGAAGGGGCCCCAGCCTCCACTCTGCTGTCTCGTGCAGGGCATGTGTGGCTCCTGCTGGGCCTTCTCAGTCACGGGCAACGTGGAGGGCCAGTGGTTCCTGAAACAGGGGGCTCTGCTCTCCCTGTCTGAGCAGGGTGAGTCGCCTGCCCTCAGCCCCTGCCGTCGTCAGCCCAGCCCACTGCAGGGCTCCCGGGAAACCAGCTGTGTGTCTCCTAGAGCTCCTGGACTGTGACAAGCTGGACAAGGGCTGCATGGGTGGCTTCCCCTCCAGTGCCTACTCGGCCATCAAAGTTCTGGGTATGCAGCTTGGGGCACAGGCGCGAGTGGAATGGGGTGGGGGGGGCGAGGACTGGGTGTTCTTAGCGGCCCTGGTTGTGGACTTGGATGCTCCCAGAGGCTCAGCAGCCTCATCTGTGAACTGGAGCCTGGCGCAGAGCGGCGGGGAGGGGCCGGGCCGTGGGTTTTTTGCTGCTCTGGGAGCTGCCTTTCTGAAAGGCCGTGAGCTGGATGCTGCACAGGGTCCGGCATTCGCAGTGCCGCTGAGTCACCTCTCTGACCCAACTCCCTGTCTCCCCCCAACTACTTTTTTATTTTTGTTTTTTTAAATATTTATTTATTCCCTTTCGTTGCCCGTTTTCTTTATTGTTGATGTCGTCGTTGTTGGATAGGACGGAGAGAAATGGAGAGAGGAGAGGAAGACAGAGAGGGGGAGAGAAAGACACCTGCAGACCTGCTTCACCACTTGTGAGGCTACCTCTTTGCAGGTGGGGAGCCGGGGGCTCGAACTGGGATTCTTCAGCCAGTCCTCGCGCTTTGTACCACCTGCACTTAACCCGCTGCGCTACTCCCCAGCTCCCTTTTTTAATTAAAAAAAAAAAATTATTCCCTTTTGTTGCCCTTGCTGTTTTATTGTTGTAGTTATTATTGTTGCCGTTGTTGTTGGGTAAGACAGAGAGAAATGGAGAGAGGAGGGGAAGACAGAGAGGGGGAGAGAAAGATAGACACCTGTAGACCTGCTTCACTGCTTGTGAAGTGACTCCCCTGCAGGTGGGGAGCCGGGGGCTCAAACCGGGGTCCTTACGCTGGTCCTTGTGCTTTGCGCCACATGCGCTTAACCCACTGCACTACCGCCGGACTTCCTAATTTTTTTTTTTATGTGAGATGGAAAGGGCAAGAAAGGTAGGGCAAAGCACTATTTCAACACCCATGGAATTGTGCTTGGACCTTTCCTGGCTCACCAGGATTCAAACTCAGAGTCCTGCACATTCAAAGTGGACTTGTATTCTGCCGTTCAGCCCCCACCCTGCCCTCACCTGTGTCACCTCTAGAGTGAGGCTGTAACGGCTGGAGAGGTGGCTCAGCGACTAGAGCATTAGTCTTGCAAGCGTGAGGTTCTGAGTCCTGTCGCCAGCACTGCATGTGCCAGAGTGCTGCTCTGGTTCTCTAGCTTATTAAAAGCATCTGCTAGCTCAGAGGGGGGCCGTGACCGGGGTGGCCGAGGCACTGAGGATCTGTGCGCTGATGCCTGGGGTGAAGTGCAGGCATGTGCGGTGAATGGGGCCGTTATCTCCCTCCCACCCCCTCTCCCTTTCTCTCCCTCCTCCCCCTCTATATGGATAGAGACAAATTGAGGGGGAGGGGGTAGAAAGAGAGGGAGAGGGAGTCCGGCAGTAATGCAGCAGGTTAAGTGCACGTGGTGCAAAGCACAAGGACCGGCGTAAGGATCCCGGTTCCTGCCCCCGGCTCCCCACCTGCAGGGGAGTCGCTTCGCAGATGGTGAAGCAGGTCTGCAGGTGTCTGTCTTTCTCTCCCCTCTCTGTCTTCCCCTCCTCTCTCCATTTCTCTCTGTCCTATCCAACAACGACGGCATCAATAACAACTACAACAATAAAACAACAAGGGCAACGAAAGGGAATAAATATTTAAAAATATTTAGAACCAAAAAAGAGGGGGAGAGAGACAGCCCTACTTCAGTCACGGAGCTTTCCCCTGCGGGTGGGGGCCAGGGGCTTGAATTAGGGGCCTTGCGCACTGTAATGTATGTGCTTAACAAGGTGTCCCACGGCCTGGCCCCTTTTCTCTGCCCCTCCAATCCCCTGCCGTCCCTCCCAGGCGGGCTGGAGACCGAGGAGGACTACAGCTACCGTGGCCACCTGCAGACCTGCAGCTTCTCGGAGGGGAAGGCCAAGGTGTACATCAACGACTCGGTAGAGCTGAGTCGGAGTGAGCAGAGTGAGCGAGGGCCGCGTGGGGCGGGGTTCAGCCAGGGAGTTGGGGGGGCGGGGTGCGCGAGGCCACCCTGACCCTGAGCCTCCCTGTCTCAAGAGCTGGCAGCCTGGCTGGCCAAAAACGGCCCCATCTCCGTGGCCATCAACGCCTTTGGCATGCAGGTAAGGCCCCAGCCCTGGCTGCCCCCTGTCCCCTGCACCCGATCCTGCTGACCCCTTCTCCACTTCACCTTGGAGTCACCCCCCGCCCCCCCCCCCCCCTGGTTCCTTCTCCTTCCCTCTCGCCCAGTTCTACCGCCATGGGATCGCCCACCCGCTGCGGCCCCTCTGCAGCCCGTGGCTCATCGACCACGCCGTGCTGCTCGTGGGTTACGGCAACCGTGAGTTCTGCCTTGGGGGTCTGGGGGGGGGTGATGACACAGCATCTCAACCTCTGGGGAGGGGGTGGGGGGTACCCAGGAGAGCCTGTCCTTAGCCCTGCCTGGGGCAAGACCCTCCCATCCCTTCCAGGTGGGATTTTAAGTGCCGGAGGTTTCTCAGTCACCTGCTGGAGGGGGTGTGGGGTGTCCTCCTCCCCCGAGCCCAACTCCAGGAGGGGGTGGGGGGCCCGCACTGCTCTGTTCTTTTCCCGGCCCTTGCTGCACAGTAGGCCCACGGTAAGGGTGCAGAGGCAGGGAGCCAGCAGACCCTGATTCCTCACACTCCACCAGGTTCCGGACATCCCTTCTGGGCCATCAAGAACAGCTGGGGTGCAGACTGGGGTGAGCAGGTGAGTTTTCAGGCCTGGCCCCCAGTGTCCCCAGCCCCACATCCAGCCCGGTGCCCTCACCTGTGCCTCCCCCGTGGCCCCAGGGTTATTACTACTTGCACCGGGGTTCTGGGGCCTGTGGCGTGAACACCATGGCCAGCTCGGCGGTGGTGGACTGAGCAGCAGCAGCATGCCTGGTGCAGAGCAGAGCGGCCACTCCCCGCCTGGACCTGCACGTCCCGGCCCTGCAGCAGGAGGCCCTGCTGGTGGAGGCCTGGGCACCAGGAAACTCTGGGTGAGCCAAGAGCACCAGACTAGGGCACTGCCCCTCCCCTCACTCTACCCCTGAAGTAGCCCTGGTGTGGCACTGTGGTCGCTAGGAGGACCTGGGGGTGGAAGGATGATGTGATGGTGGCCAAAGTGGGGCCATGGGATCCGGAGCAGTTGGGAGAAGCTACCCTGGCCGCCAGCCCCCAGCTCGGCCTGGTGGGCTCTGGCCCCCTGCCTCAGCTTTCCTCTGTCTGGTGGTAGGAATTTCTGAGTCCCCCGGGGTTTGGGAATGGCATCCCCTGCTACATGGAGAGAAACTACTGTAACATCCCTTTTCTAATAGCAATAAAGAGGTGTCCTGGGCCCAGTGTGTGTGTGACTGCTCAGTTCCCATGGCACGGGGGGGGGGGGGGGGGACACCTTTGCAGCACCAAGGACAAGCAGCTGGTCCTACCCAAGAGGTGGCTCACCACCATACTTGAGGTCCTTGGTTCAAACCCCGGCAGCACCATGGGCAACACCAAAGGGACCTCCATGGATGGTGGGACAATGCTGTGTTGTCTCTCTCTCTCTCTTAAAAAACCAAGAGTAGAAGCTTAGGCCAGGGGTCCAGGCATTGGCACACGTTGCTAAGTGCACATATTACCAAGTACAAGGACCGGGGTTTGAGTCCCCACTCCCCACCGCAAAGGGGGTCTACTTCATGAGTAGTGAAGCAGGTCTGCAGGTGTCTTTCTCTCTATATGTGCTTGTCCTCTCTCAACTTCTCTGTAATAATAATAATAATAATTTAGAAAGAAAAAAAATGTCTGCTGGGGGCAGTGGACTCACAGTGCCAGCACCGAGCCCCAGTGACAACCCTGGTGGCAAAAAGAAAGCTGGGCCAGAGAGGCTGCTCAGTGGATCAGTTCGTGCACAAGGCCCTGAGTTCAAGCCCTCAGCGTCATATAAAACCAAAAAGAAAAAGAGCAGCAAAAAGGAGCCTAGAGGCATGCAGGTGAATCTTTATTCAGAAACACTGGACGGGGGCTAGATGGGATTCCCCGGGCTGAGCGGAGCGAGCGAGCAGCTCTGGAGCAGGGACCCCCAGGGCCGAGGTCAGAGGTCGCTCTCCCCGTAGAGCGTGCTGGAGAAGGCCACGTAGTCCAGCGCTCCAACGGGAGCCCCGGGGCCCTTGTAGGGTGTCATGCGGCGGATGCAGTACTCGGCCTGCTCGGCCGGGAGCTCCCGCCGCAGCTCCTCAGGGGTGATGTAGTTCTGGGAGGGAAAAGAGAAGAACCTTGGCTCCTGCGTCCTGCCCCAGCCCGCCGGCCCCCACCTGGCACTCACCTTGTCTCCCGCCAGGATCTTGAAGGAGGCCATGACCTGCTCGGCCGTGTCCGTCTCGGCTGTCTCTCGGGTCATGAAATCGATGAAGGCTTGGAAGGTCACGGCCCCAGTGGCGTTGGGATCCACCATGGTCATGATGCGGGCAAATTCCACTTCCCCCTGAGGTGACAGAGGCCAGGCACAATGCCCATGGGAACTCAAGTCAAGAGGGCTCCTAATGGGCCTTCCTGGACGCTGCCCAGCCTTGAGCACCCTGAGTGAGGCCTAATCATGTTGCTAGGGCCGCAGAGAACCCTCTCTCTAGGGCGCTGTTCCCCAGTGAGAGGGCTGTAAGCTTGGGCTTGGGGTCGCACCCCAGGCTGTGTGTGGAACCAAGCTCATTTGCCTCTCTGAGCCTCGACAGCCTGTCCTGGCACTTGTGTCCAGCCAGGAGACCCTGTGTGAAAGTCAGGCATGCGGCAGCCATCCAGTGGGACACTCACCAGGTCGTAGCCCATTGAGATGAGACAAGCCCGGAAGTCATCCGGCTCCATCACCCCGTTCCGCTTCTGTAGCAAGGGTAGGGGGCATCAGACCCGGTCCCCAAACTCCACCCGTGCTTGAGCTCACCTCACCCCCCCCACCTCCCACCGCCCGGGGCTGGGCCCCTCCTAACCCGGTCAAAGTGATTGAAGGACGCCCGGAACTCGTTGAGCTGCTCCTGGCTCAGGCCCTTGGCATCTCGGGTCAGTACCTGGTTCTCCACCTCGTTGATGGTGCTGGCAATGGAGGTGAGCAGCTGCTCCCAGCCCACGCGGATGTGCTGGAGCCGGGACAGGCCATGTCAGCGGGCGCAAGCTTGCTCCACTCCCAGCCCGCTGTGGGACCCTGGGCCAGACCTCTGTGCCGTCCCCGCCCTCCCCAGACCTCAGAGACATTTCCTGCCTTTAAGTTTGGTGAGATCTTTTATCATCATTTTATTATTATTATTTATTTTAATTTAATTTTTTACCAGAACACCATTCAACTCTCTTTGAGGCAGTGCTGGGGAATTGAACCTGGGACCTCACAGCTTTCGGTAGGAAAGTCTTCTTGCAGAACCATTATGCTGTCTCTCCAGCTCAAGAACTTTTAAATCTTGTACTAATTTTGTTGCACAGCTGGGCACCCTACCCTGTGAGCTAATCTCTCTCCAAACCTGAGTTCTCCCGCTGCCAGAGTTACCACTGGGGCTTCATGCCTGCATGATTCCACCACTCCTGAGGGACTCTTCACTTCTGGGAGAGGGTGTGTGACAGTACAGGGAAGGAGAGAGAGAAACACACACACCACAGCACTGCTTCCTCAGGCTTTCTTTGATGGCCAGGGACTCAAACCCAGTACACGGTAACATGCACGTTCTACCTGGTAAACCATCTCTGGGTCCCCGAGTCCTGTTTTTTTTTTTATTTTTTTCATAATTTATTTATTATTGCATAGAGATTGAGAAAAATTGAGAGGGAAGGGGGAGGGAGAGAGAGGGAGAGAGACACCTGCAGCCCTGCTTCACCATTCATGAAGCTTCTCCTCTGTAGGTTGGGGCCAAGGGCTTGAACCCCGATCTTTGCGCACTGAACTGTGTATGCTTAACCAGATGCACTACTGTCAGCCCCCCCTTTTTAAAAATGTATTGATTCTGTATGTGACGGGGTTTTAGATGAGAGAGAGAAACCAGAGCACCACTCTACCAGGAATCATGTGTCAGGGGCTGAAGCAAGTCTTGGAGCCTCTGGCGTGGAAGTCCTGTGCCCTACCAGTTGAACCATTATCCCAGACACCCCTGAATAATAATAATAATAATAGTCACTATTATTATTAGTTAAAGAGTTATCTCCTACAAGGTAGGGTTTCATATAAAAGACAGAACTTCCGGGAGTTGGGCGGTAGCGCAGCGGGTTAAGCGCAGGTGGCGCAAAGCACAAGGACCGGCATAAAGATCCTGGTTCAAGCCCCCGGCTCCCCATCTGCCGGGAGTCGCTTCACAGGCGGTAAAGCAGGTCTGCAGGTGTCTATCTTTCTCTCCCCCTCTCTGTCTTCTCCTCCTCTCTCCATTTCTCTCTGTCCTATCCAACAATGACGATATCAATAACAACAACAATAATAACTACAACAATAAAACAACAAGGACAACAAAAGGAAATAAATAAATAAATACATATAAAATTTAAAAAGGGAGTTCAGTGGTAGCGCAGCGGGTTAAGTGCCTGTGGCTCAAAGTGCAAGGACTTTGGTGTAAGGATCCCGGTTCGAGCCCACAGACGGTGAAGCAGGCCTGCAGGTGTCTGTCTTTCTTTCCCCCCCTCTCTGTCTTACCCTCCTCTCTCCATTTCTCTCTGTCCTATCCAGCAACAACGACAACAATAATAACTACAAAAAAAAACCTAATAAGGGCAACAAAAAGGGAAAATAAGTAAATAAATATTTTTAAAAATTTAAAAAGAGGAGGGGGAGATAGCATAATGGTTATGTAAACAGACTCTCATGCCTGGGGCGCCAAAGTCCTAGGTTTAGTCCCCTGTACCACCATAAACCAGAGCTGACAAGTGCTCTGGGTTGGTCTTTCTCTCTCTTTCAAAAAAAAAAAATTTAAAAAGAAAAAAGGACTTCTAGAGCGTCACTGGCACATGGAGTGCCAGAGTCTCAGACATGCAAGTCCTGTGCTCTACCAGCTGAGCAGTTGTAGACTAAACATTAATCCCAGGCTGGGGAGACAGCATAATGGTTCAGCAAAAAGACTTTCATGCCTAAAGCACTGAGGTCCCAGGTTCAGTCCCCAGCAGCACCATAAACCAGAGTTGAGTGCTCTGGTAAAAAAACAAAAACAAAGCAAACTAAAAAAACAAACATTGGGGAGTCGGGCGGTAGCGCAGCGGGTTAAGCGCGGGTGGCACAAAGCGCAAGAACCCGCATAAGGATCCTGGTTCGAGCCCCCAGCTCCCCACCTGCTGGGGAGTCATTTCACAAACAGTGAAGCAGGTCTGCAGGTGTCTGTCTTTCTCTCCCTCTCTCTGTCTTCCCCTCCTCTCTCCATTTCTCTCTGTCCTATCCAACAATGACATCAATAATAGCTACAACAATAAAAACAAAAACAATAAAAAACCAACACTGATCCACCAGCATCACAGGTCACCCCCCTCCTGATCCAGTCTCCAGATCCCCACAGTCACTTCAGGGTGTGTGCTGGCAGACAAGCTGTGTCCAGAGGCAGCTTCCCCAGGCCTCCCCAGCCCCCAAGTGCACCGCCGTCTCTGGCTGGGGGACTACCACCCACCTCCATGCTGTAGACCGTGTGCTTGTTATCAAACACCAGGCTCTCCTGCAGCAGCTGGTGGTCGCCCTCTAGCCGGTCAATGTTGCCCTTGTAGTTAATGATGTTCTGCTCCTGCTGCCGGAGCCCTGCCATCTGCTCCTCCAGCGAGCCGGCCAGTCCCCCCGCCAGGCGCCCCACCTCCTGCAGGGGGACCCAGGCTGAGTGAGCCCCTCCCTCCCACCCCACGTCTGGCGGGTCTGCCCTCTCTCCGAACCTTACCTCCACCTTCCCCTGGATCCAGGGCCCCACGGCATTGGCCTGGGCTGCAAATTGTCTTCGGAGTCTCTCATTCATCTGCTGCCGGGCCAGCTCTTCCTGCAGTGTCTGGTCACGGCTGGGCACCAGCTTTCGGACCTGGGGTGGAAGGTGGTCACTTCAGGGGACGCAGGAGCTGGGCTGCAGTCCTGCAAGTGGACTTTACTACCAGGCCGGCTCATCTGTGCCCGTTGGGCAAGGTCTTGGCATGTCACTCACTCCCCTGGGTTTTCTGCTCATCTGTCAAACAGGTCATGGCATCACTTATGGCAGGTTTTTTTTTTTTTTTTTTTTTAATGATTCAATAATGACTTATTTATGAGGGAGAACCAGAGCATCACTCTGGAACATTTGATGCCAGGGATCAAGCTCAAGACATCATGCTTTAGAATTCAACACTCTATTTTGCCACCTCCTGGACCACATAACTTAGGGTTATTTGTTTGTTGTTTTTCAAATGAGCAAGAGAATAGGAGCATCATTCTGGCGTTGGCAGTGTCTGAGGTCAAACCCAACACCTCAAGCTTGCTAGTTCTGCATTTTTCCTACCTAGCCATCTCCCAGTCATAAGTCAAGTTGATTTATATAAAGGTGCTTGTGGGGGCGGGTGGGTGGCACACCTGGTTGAGTGTACATGTTACAGTGTTCAAGGACCCGGGTTCAAGCCCCCGTCCCTACCTGCAAGGGGAAAGCTTTGCAAGTGGTGAAGCAGGGCTGCAGGTGTCTGTCTCTCCTTTCCTACACCCCCTTCCCACTCAATTTCTGGCTGTCACTATCCAAGAAATAAATAAAGATAAAAAGATAATAAAAATGTGCTTGGGAACTGGGTAGTGGCACACCTGGTTGAGTGCACAAATTACAGTAAACAAGGACCCAGGGAGGGAAGCTTTACAAGCAGTGGGGTTAGGGTTAGGTGTCTCTTTCTCTACATCATCCCTCCTTCTCTCTCAATTTTTCTCTATCATAAATAAATAAATACAATTTATTATTATTTTTTGCCTCTAGGGTTATCACTGGGGCTCAGTGCCTGCACTACTAATCCACTGCTCCGGGAGGCCATTTTTTCCATTTTATTGTTGTTGGATAGGACAGAGAGAAACTGAGAGAGGAGGGGAAGACAGGGGGGAGAGAAAGATAGACACCTGCAGACATGCTTTACCACCTGTGAAGCAACCCCCCTGCAGGTGGGAAGCCGGGGGTTCGAACCGGGACCCTTGCGCTGGTCCTTGCACATAGCACATGTGCGCTTAACCCATTGTGCTACCATCCAGCTCCCAATTTAGAAAAAAGTTAATATTTATTTATTTCCTTTTGTTGCCCTTGTTGTTTTATTGTTGTAGTTATTATTGTTGTCATTGTTGTTGGATAGGACAGAGAGAAATGGAGAGAGGAGGGGGAAGACGGGGGGGGGGGAGAAAGACAGACACCTGCAGACCTGCTTCATCACTTGTAAAGCGACTCCCCTGCAGGTGGGGAGCCAGAGCTGGAACCAGGATCCTTATGCGGGTCCTTGTGCTTTGTGCGACCTGTGCTTAACCCGCTGCGCTACAACCCGACTCCCCCAATTTAGAAATATTTTTTAAAATGATATAAAGATGCACACAGAGAGATTAGACTTCTCTCTCACATGCAGTCTGGCAGAGAAAGGCTGCTAGCACAGCCACTTCACAGGTGAAGCCCAGCTGGGCAGGAGCCCCCCCCCCCCAAGGCTGTGGAGTCCCAGAGCTGGACTGAGGTTTTGGTGCTGAGAACGCACAGGAGCCAATGACCAGGAGAGGTGACCTGTGACACTCACTAGGTCCCACTTGGCATTGATGTCCTGTGGGCTGAGAATGATGTAGGGGTTGGTGGTGCTAGTCCGCAGCCCATACGTTTGGCAGATCTTCTGGATCTCTCCCTGGATGCCCAGGATGGCACCTCGCTCTCGGTCAGCCTCGGGCAGCGTGGCCTTGAATTGCTCATGCGCTGTCAGCAGGCTCTGGGGGTGACAGGCAGGAAGCATTAGCCAGCGCCCTTCCCTCTTCCCTTCCAGCAACAGAAGGGATCATGGAAGGAAGCAGGGCAGGGCAGGGCCAGGCAGGCTGGAGGACAGGGGTCTGCTTGTCTCCCAGGCCAGCGTTGGGGAGCTGGGGACTTCCTCCTGTCCTGTCCCCAAGTCCTGGGAGCCCAGAGTGTTCAGGGCTCCGTCCACCTGGGTCTCCTGCACCGAGTGCACCAGCCACACGTCCTGCAGGTCCTCCACGGCACCGTCCAGCCAGTTGTTGAAGGGTGCGGCCCTCCGTGCAAACTCCAGCTGCAGCTGGTCGATGGTCTCCAGAAGCTTCTCCATGCGCTGGGGGCCAGGAGGGGTGGGCATGGAAGTCAGCAGTCTGCCAGCAGGTCCCTTCACCCACCCATGGCCCAAGGCCCCACGCCACCTCCAGCGCGTCACGTCTCTTCTGGGTCAGTGTGCCCAGGTTGTCCCACTGGTCGCAGATGGCCTGGCAGCGGCTGTTCACTGAGGCTGCCTCGTGGTAGTCCAGCTCACTGGGGGCGGGGCAGAGGGAGCCCACTTAGCGTCCACATTCCCTCTTGGCTGCTCTCCCGGGATCCAGACCCCCACAGCAGGGTTGGGGGTGCAGGCCTCTAGGAAGCCAGCGCAGGCAGGAGTGAAGCAAAGCTCGCCTGGCAAAGTGGGGGCTCCAGCGCCATCCTGGACATGTACTCCAGTCCCACTCAGAGCTGGGACGCAGGAGCGGGGGCTGGGGGCTGGGGGACGTGGTTATGCACGGAGAGATGGGCTAACAGGGAGGCCCGTGCACCCAGCTGAGCGTGCATGTTACAGAGCACAAAGACCAGGGTTCTGGCCCCCAGTCTCCACCTCCAGGGGGAAGCTCTTACTCTCTACCTCCCCTTTCCTCTCGAGCGCAGCTAACAGGAGGTGACGAAGCCAAGGCTGATGGGGAGAATTTGGGTATCCGCAGACCACGGAGGGAACAGAGGCGCAGGGAACGTGAGGAGGGCAGGGCAAGTGGCCATGCATTGGAACCTGGGAGCAAGGGGCGGGGCCGAGGTGACGTCACGGGCGACCACGCCTACTTGAGCTCCTGGGCCAGCGCGGCGATGTGCTCCACGCGGTCCTGGTGGGCAGCCAGGTCGCTCTCGAAGGCATCGTGGCGCCGCAGCAAGGCGCGCACCTCGTGCAGCGAGGCCGACTCGTAGTCACGCTGGTTCAGCATGTCCTCCTTCCCTGCTCCGAGAGGGGCCCGGCTTGGGTCATCCAGTGGAGACGTCACCAGAGAGGTTATCTCTTTGATCACTCACACCTGCCCAGCCGGACCTTGGGGGTTTGCTCTGATGGCTGTCATGGCTGGAAATGACCACACTGTGGCTTTCGGAACAGTTTTGGTATTATCTGATGGAGAGCTAGCTGTGTTTGTTTATTTAGTTATTTACGGGAGAGAGAAACGGAGAAATTGGGAGGAAGGGGGAGAGAGGAGGAGAGAGACGGAGAGACACCTGCAGCCCTGCTGCATCACTTGTGAGGCTTCCCCTCTGCAGGTGGGTTCCCGCAGCTTCAACCTGGATCCTCTCATGTTGTATGTAACATGTGTGCTCAACCAGATGCACCACCGCCTCCCTGGGAAACTAGCTCTCAGTGGCTCGCCTCCACTTTTTTTGTGTGTGCCTCCAGGGTTATCGCTGGGGCTCGGTGCCTGCAGTATGAATCCACTGCTCCTGGAGGCCATTGCCCCCCCCCTTTTCTTGCCCTTGTTTATCATTGGTGTTATTATTGTTGTTGTTGGATAGGACAGAGAGAAATGGGGAGAGGAGGGGAAGACAGAAAGGAGGGAGAGAAAGACAGACACCTGCAGACCTGCTTCACCGCCTGTGAAGTGACTCCGCTGCAGGTGGGGAGCCAGGACTCGAACTGGGGTTGTTTATTCCATAAACTAGGAATAGAGAGGCCAAAGCAGTACTGATCGAATTTGGAGATTCATGCCTGCAAACCATTGTGCCACTTCCTAGATTGTCACAGAGTGGCTTTTATAGAGGGGTGTGTTTGACTCACACACCACCCTGGCACCAATACATTACTTTGAGCATAAGATCAGTGATGGCCAGCTGGGGACTCACCTTTAAACACCTGCTACATATCCAGATAACACACCAGGTGACCAGTCAGAGCTGAGGCACAGGGGTGAGAGCCAGAGGGAATAAGGGGTTTATAGGTAAAGAAATTGTGGACCATGGCTTCAGCTGTAGAGCACCTGCCTTCCATGCATGGGTCCCTGGGATCAAGCCCCAGGCTAAGAACAAAAATGAGTATAACCGCATGGATGGTGGAGCAGTGCTTTGGTGTCTCTCAAAACATCAGCTCACACTTGGGTGGGGGAGGTGGCTTAGCTGTGTTGTACATGTGGGCAGCCCTGGGTTTGACCTCTGACACCAAATTTATTTATTTTGAGCAGAAAACTGCTCAGTTCTGGTATAGGGTGATGCTGGGGATTGAATCTGGACTCTTAGAGCTTTAGGTATGAAAGTCTATTGTGTCACCCTTAGGCTATCACCTCAGGCTCTTGGTCCCACATTTAAAAAGAGAAAGAATGCCAGGGAGATAGTGGAGCAGCAGAACGCAGGACTTGCATGCAAGAGTTCCAGGTTTGAGCCTGGGCACCACCAACAGCCAGAGCTGAGAGTTGCTCTGGTTAAACAAGAAAGAACAAAGCAAAGCTCCAGAGAGGGGCAGTGACTCCTTGCATGGGGCGCGTGGGGTGGTGCTGACACAGGCCTGCCGACCACAGAGCGCCTGCCCCTGGCCTGTGCATTCTTCCAGGGTCCTAACCCCCTACTCGAGCAGTCCCCGCCCAGGGACAGAGTTGAGCCCCACCCGGTGGGCCTACCCTGGGTCCAGGCTTCGTGCAGGGAGGCCTTCTGCTGGAACTTCTCGGCCAGGTGCTGGAGCCTCTGCAGACGCCGGATCTCAGAGAGCAGCCACTCCTCGTAGCCCTTCTCCACTTGCTCCAGCCCCTGCCACGCGTTGGTGATGTCCTGTGGGCAGGCAGAGGTGTCCTTCACCACGGGCTCACTCCTAGTACTGGTGAGGACACGGAGCCCACGGCGTCCGGCAGACGTGGGCAGAGAGATGCCCCCGCCCCAGCCTGGCTCACCGAGACCAGCTTGCCCTCGGAGGGCATGAAGGCGGGCCGGTGGCTCAGCCGCAGCTTGGTCTGCAGCGTGTTGAAGTTGATCTCCAGCTGGCACTTCTCCTGCACCCGGGGCGGCTTGTGCAGACGCCGGTAGTCCCGGAAGTCCTCGAGCTTGCGCTGCATGGCGCTCATGCTGGGCTCGCCCACGCGGTTCTCCAGCCACGGGATGGTACGGCGGATCCACTCCAGCAGCTGCGGCCGGTCAGAGCGCTCTGAGCCCACTTGGCCGCCTGCCCCACCCATCTCCACCCACAGCCAGGCCTGAGGCCTAGGCCAGAACTGGGGCGGGGGGTCCCCCAGCGGTCAGGGAAGGAGTCAGATGGCTGGTTTCTGAGTTTGGGGCCCAGCGCAGGTTGGCACAGAGCGAAGGGCCATGTGACTGTTGAACTGTGAGTAGGTAAACGGGTGAGGGAATGAACGAGTGGTGTGTGAATCAGTGAATGAGCCCAGGGAGTGTGGGTAAGCAGAAAGATGCAGGAGATGGGTGAGGATGGTGGTAGGGACACCGGGCAGAGTTCAAGGCTGCTCTGGAGAGGGACGTTTTGCAGGCCCAGGCCACAGGGTCAGCCAGGCGGGCTGGGTTGAGAGCACCCAGGGGGAGCCACACTGGGGCAGGGCCCCAGCCCCAGCCTCACCTCACTGGCCAGCTTCTCATTCTCCTCCATCAGCTTTTCATTCTCCTGGTTCACAGCCAGCACTTTGCAGATCCTATTGGCGGCCGTCTCTGCCTGGGAGTGGGGGTGCGGTGAGGGTGACAGAACTCAGTGACAAGTAGCAGCTGTAGACACCCCAACCCAACCTCCCTCAGTGCAAAGGAGAAAGGGGAGCGAGTTGTCCAGGGTGCCCGAGGCCTCAGGTCCTGATGCTTCCGTGTGTGTGTGTGTGTGTGTGTGTGTGTGTGTGTGTGTGTGTGGAGGGGAGGGGCAGGGCTGAGGGGTGGCACGCCAAGATGAGCCCCTGGGCCGAAGAGCAACAGCTGGCCAGGCCCCTTACCTGCTCGGCCCCAGCAAAGGCGTGGTAGAAGCAGGAGACGTAGGTCATCACTGCCTTCTCATCGGGCTTGGGGGTGTTGATAATGTCTGAGGGGTAGCAGTGAGATGTTTAAACAGGTCAGAGCCAGGCGTGGGGACCGCTTGGTGCCCAACCCGACAAAGTGCCCCATGGATGGGGGGCGCCCCTCTCTGGGGACTGGGGAAGCAGCCCATGCTGCTGGCGCTTTCTTTTCTTCCATTTCTTTCTTTCTTTTTTCTTTTCTTTCTTTATTTTTCTTTTTTTCCTTTTCTTTTCATTTTATTATTATTATTATTTTTTTATTTTTTATTTTTACCAGAACACTTACCAGCTCTGGCTTATGGCATTGGTGGGGATTGAACCTGGGACTTCGGGACCTCAGGCATGAGTCTCTCTGCAGAATCGTGATCCTATCTCCCCCGCCCACCACTTGTGGTTTCTAACCATCCCACAGCTCCTACCAACCATCTGTCCATCTTTTCCCACGACTGTGAACTTCCCGGGAGCTGGAGCAACTTCTCAGCCAGCAGGGCCCGTGTGCCTAGTGCCCGTGTGCCTAGGGCACCGCACACACTGGGCGCCTGGGGGAATGCTTGCCCCTGCAGTTGACAAGAGCCCTACATGGGCACCAGGGGTGGATGGAGCACCCGCCTCCAAAGCTCCCAGTCCTGGGGGGCCCCCAGCTGGTCTGAGGGGACAGAGAGGGGACCCAGACCAGGCCAGGGCAGAAGCTGGCTGTGCATAGGGGCTCTGTGCCAGGAACGAGCGGACCAGGGGGCAGGTGAGGGGCAGAATATTCCAGAAGGAGGGAGGAGTCGGGGCTCTAAGGCGCAGAGGACAGGACGTCCTGGCCAGGGCTGGGCTCCCTTTCACCTTCTGCATCCAGCATCTTCGGGATGTCCAAGTACTTCTCCGCCACTTCGAAGGCTGTGTTCAGATTGCCAATGGGATCATTCTAGAGGGTTGTGTGTGGTGGGGGGTTGAGAGTTGAAAGGTCAGTCGAGGGCAGAGATTTTTTTTTTAACTTTCACTTCTTTTTAAAATTTATTTATTCCCTTTTTTTGGCCCTTGTTGTATTTTTATTGTTTTAGTTGTTGTTGTTATTGATGTCATTGTTGTTGGAAAGGACAGAGAGAAATGGAGAGAGGAGAGGAAGACAGAAAGGGGGAGAGAGACACCTGCAGACCTGCTTCACCGCCTGGGAAGCGACTCCCCTGCAGGTGGGGAGCCGGGGGCTCGAACTGGGATCCTTACGCTGGTCCTTGTGCTTTGCACCATGTGTGCTTAACCCGCTGCTATACCGCCCGACTCCCGAGGGCAGAGATTTGAGAGGGGAATGTTGGCAGAGGGGACCCACCTTGTGCAGTCTGGCGTAGTCGATGAGGTCAGGGCGGTGGCGGTGGATGAGAGCACAGAGGGCCAGGCCGTCCTTCCAGCTGCACAGGGAGGCAGGGCGGGTCCAGGATAGGGTCCAGGTTAGGAAGTCCTGCCCTGCCCTCCTCCCAGGAGCACCCCACGGAGGGGGGAGCTGCCTCATGCACTAAGGAAAGCAAGTCCATGCTCCAGAGCTTGGCCTTTTGGAGAGCATTCAGGATGGAACCGTCCCTCTCCTGGAGCCCACCCTGCCTGCTCCCCCACGCCAATCTCTAAATATGCTTCTGGTCTCCAGGTCTTTGCTTGCAAAGTTTCCTCTGCCTGGAATGCCCTTCTAGCCATGTCTCCAAGGCTTCCTCCTCCAGGAAGTCTTCCTAATTTGGATTTAGTTCAACACGGACTAAGCAGCCTGGCTGTGAGCCCCCCTCCACTCGTGTCTGGGGGTCAGGCTCTGCACCCCAGTGATCAGCAGAGCTCTGGGCCGAGCACCTGACGCACCTAGTATGGAAGTTCTGCACATTGACGTTTCGGTAGGGCGCCGTCTTCCTCTGGCACCAGAGCAGCAGACCCTCCTTGGCCGAGGTTTCTGGTGGTGGGGGGTGGGTAGAGGGAAGCATCAGCTGGGGAAGGGGTTGGGGACAGCTCTGACTGGCCCCCACCTGCTTTTCCATCACTCACCCTCCACAGAGATGTCCTGGATGGCAAAGCGGAGGATGATGGTCCAGATCATACCCAGGGTCATCTTGAGGTTGCCATCCACAATCTCTGTGGGATGGGGGACAGGAGCCAAGGTTGGGACCCCCCAGGCCTCCACTACCTGACCTTAGTTCACTGTCCAGGGCTGGTACCCAAAGGGTGCTTAGTAAGCACCTTTTGCTACTTAAAAGTGTTCAGGAGGGCTGGGGTCACAGCATAATGATTCTGCAAAAGACTCTCATGCCTGAGACTCTAAGGTCCCAGGTTCAATCCCCAGAACCACCCTCAGCTAGAGATGAGCAGTGCTCTAGTTTCCCTTTCTCTCTAAAATGAATTAAATATTAAAAAGAAGAAGGACAGGGAGAAGGAGAAGGAGAAGGAGAAGGAGGGGGAGGGGGAGGGGGAGGGGAAGGGGAAGGAGGGGAAGGGGAAGAAGAAAAAGATTCATGGGCACTGGGGAGGTGGCTCAGTGGGGAGAGCACAGGACTTGCATGTCTGGGACCCTAGGTTCCATTCCTGGCACCACATCTGTGGAAATGATGGCTTTGGTGTCTCTTGTAAACAGATATTTTTGCCTTTTGGAATGAGACACTGTTTTTCTAAAGATTTATTTCTGTATTTATTTTCTAATGATAGACCACTCATTCAGCACTGGCATATGCAGTGTGGGGCATTGAACTCGGAACCTCAGGCATGCAGGTCCTGGGCTCCACTGCTAAGCTACCTCCCAGTCTACACAACTGCTTAACATGTTCAACCAAGGGGCTGGGGAGTTTCTCAGTGTTAGAGAATAGGACTCATATGCTGAGGTCCCAGGGCCATATGCCAGAGGTGAGTGACTCAGGTCTGTCTCTCTCTCTCATAAAAATAAAAACCAAACAACAACAAAACAGTGACTGAAGCCAGGTGATGACTCAAAAAAAAAAAAAAAAGATAATCTGCCTTAGATACATGAGGTTTTTGGGGGTCCACTCCTGGCACCATGCAGGAAAAATAAGGACGTAAAGATAAATGGATCTCCAAGGATGTGGACAGGTGCCTCAGTTTCTCTTAAAAACAGATAAGCTAAAAGGAAGTCAGGGAAGTGGCTCAGTGGGTAGCTTATTTTTGCAAGTGTGAAGTCCCAGGTTCAATCCTTGACACCCTATTTAAAAAAAAATTGAGGGGGTAGATAGCATAATGGTTATGCAAATAGATTGTCGTGCCTGAGACTTCAAAGTCCCAAATTTAATCCCCCCCATCATCATAAGCCAGAGCTGATCAGTTCTCTGGTAAAAGTAAATAAATAGGGGCTGGGTGGTGGCACACCTGGTTGAGTGTACATGTTACAGTGTGCAAGGACCCAGGTTTGAGTCTCCGGTCCCCACCTGCAGGGGCAAAGCTTCATGAGCGGTAAAGCAGGGCTGAAGGTGTCTCTCTGTCTCTCTCCTTGTCTATCACCCCCTTCCCTCTCAATTTCTGACTGTGTCTATCCAATAAATAAATAAATATTTAGAAATAAATAAATAAATAAAATCTCAACAGCAGGGCCAGGCAGTGGTGCACCTGGTAGAGCGCTCGCATTACATCACCATGCACAAGCACCCAGGTTCAGACCCCGGGTGCCCACCTGCAGGGGGAGGCTTCATGAGCAGTGGAGCAGTGCTCACATTTCTCCTCTCTCTCTCTCTCTCTGTGTCATCCTATATTTTAAAAAATAGCCTCCATGGGAGTTGGGCGGTAGTGCAGTGAGTTAAACGCAGGTGGCGCAAAACGCAAGGACCAGCGTAGGGATCCTGGTTCCCCACCTGCAGGGGAGTCACTTCATAAGCGGTGAAGCAGGTCTGCAAGTGTCTGTCTTTCTCTCCCCCTCTCTGTCTTCCCCTCCTCTCTCCATTTCTCTCTGTCCTATCCAACAATGACGACATCAATAACAACAACAATAATTACTACAACAATGAAACAACAAGGGCAACAAAAGGGAATGAATAAATATTAAAACATGGCCGCCAGGAATGGTGTAATCATGCAGGCAGCATCTCACCAGCAATAACTCTGGAGGCAAAAACAAAACAAAAAGCAATCTTGATACCTTCTAGGTGCCAGGGCCTGTGGCCACTCTTGATTTTTAAGGTTAAATATTTATTTAAAAGTAAAGAGAGGGAGATTTCCTTATGAGAGAGAGAGAAGCAGAGCATCACTCCAGCACATGTGATGCCAGGGAAGCTACTCCCCAGGACCTTGTGGCCGAGAGTCCGGTGCTGTAACCACTGCATCTG